>NC_136267.1:54772891-55017891 GCF_964187855.1 Myxine glutinosa
CCGAAATTAGCAGGGGTAGAAAAGATCAAGGTTTTGGATGGGGGAGGATAAGAGATGGTGGTGAACAGCTGTTTTAAAGACCTGGAGGGTGGAGTGGGATTGAAGAGAGTGAGGGAGTTTGTTCCAGAGGCGGGAGAAAAGAGGAATGAAGGAGTGAAGGTGAGCAGAAAGTCTTGATTTTGGCAGTTTAACCATAAGAGGGTTGCAGGCAGATCTTGTGCGACCTGTAGGAATATTTGGGGGACAGAGCCCAGAGAGAGCTGGGGGGGCAAGGCCAGAGAGGAGTCGGTAGAAGACGGAAAGACCACCAACCTGCCTGCGGTGAGTGAGTGAAAGGCCCTTGGAGTTAGCTTCATCGCGGGAGATTCCAATGATTCTGAACGCTTTGGTTTCAACAGCGTGAAGACGAGCTAGGTGTGAGGCAGGAGCACCAGACCAGAGGGGAGAGCAGTATTCCATAGAGCTGCGGATGAAAGCCTTGTATGTGGTGAGGAGCTCAGGTGTGCCAAGGAAGGACTTCGCACGACAGAGGATGCCCAGTCGGCGACTGGCTTTGGAGGCCAGATTTGAAATGTGGTTTTCCCAGGAAAGATCATGGCGAATAATGAGACCCAAAAGCTTGAGTGACAGAACTTCTTGGAGAGGATTATTCAGAAAGTGGATGGGAGGGTTGTCCAGTCGGTCTTTTCGGAGAGACATCGTAAGAGTGTGAGATTTATCAGGATTGAAAGACATGTTCCATTTGTTTGCCCAGTCTGTGATTTTGTCCAGGTCTGCAGAGAGTGAGGAGGCTGCAGACTGCCGATCTGAGGGATGAGGAATGGAGCGACAGAGAATAGAGTCGTCAGCAAAGAGATAGAGAGGATTTTCAAGAGAGTCAGAGAGATCATTGATGAAGACCAGAAAAAGCACAGGGCCCAGAACACTACCTTGGGGAACTCCAGCCTGAACAGGAAGAGGAGATGAGAGAAACCCATTCAGGGCCACACGTTGACTATGACCAGAGAGGAAGTCCGCCAGCCATGCGTGGAGATTTCCATGGATACCAAAGGAGGAGAGTTTGGTGAGCAGAGCAGGGTGCCAGACCGTATTGAAGGCACGTGAAATGTCAAGGGAGACAGCTCTAATTTCCTGTTTGGTGTTGAGGACCTCCATCCATTGTTGAGAAAGCAGAAGCAGCATGTCCAGAGTAGAGTGACCAGGTCTGAAACCAAATTGATGATCAGAGATCAAGCCATTGGAGAAGAGGAAAGATTTCATATCTGAAGCAATGATGGATTCCATGACTTTGCTGATAATTGGGAGAAGGCTGATTGGTCTGTAGTTGCTAGTATCTGTTTTTGCACCTTTTTTGTGTAAAGCGGTGATGTTGGCTGATTTCCAAGCAGATGGCAGATGACCTTGAGCAAAAGAGAGGGTGAAGAGAACAGAAAGAGGGAGTGAAAGAGGGGAAGAACATGATTTTAGGACCCGTGGGCTGATGCCGTCAGGACCAGTTGCAGAATCAGAGTCGAGGGTTGACAGAAACTTTTCCACCTGATGTCTAATGTATAAAAGGAGCTCTCTCTGCTGTGCCTGCGTGCGTCCGGTCGTCAACGGGCTTTATATTCTAGTTCCTCTTGAATTGAGGTAGTTTGGGATTGAGGGGAAAGCAGGAAGCAGGTAAACTGTTGCAGAGTGATGTTGTGCAGGGAAAAAGGCTAGAAGAACACCTCATGGTCTTATTCCTTGGGACAGATACAGTGTATGGATGGGAAGAAACTGCTAAAGGTGTCGGGCGACTGAAAATATGCTCAGGTAGAATAACCTGTGATAGACCCTGAGAGCACATTCCGTGGTAATATCTATGAATTACCTTGCCTTTCACCTGTGCTTGGGCCAGGGTGGGGTTGGGGGTTAGGGGTGCAGTTAGAGGCTCATTGTTTTTTACTTTGTAATTATAGAATGCCATGCTATGGAAGGACCTATTAAACTGATCGATACACCTTAACATGGCATGCGTTTAGAAACATGGGAGTTCATCCTGAATATTTTTAATCAGTCAGTTAATTATCAGCTCAGGAAGGAGATCATGGTAATCATTTTGGTGTATCACATTCCTCATCAGAGAGCTCTATTATAACTCCAGAAAAAACATTCCTCACACAAACACACATACATAAGCACGCACATGCACACGCACACGCACATGCACACGCGTGTACACACACATACGTACACCTCATCTATTTATAGTAGATTAGTTGAACACAATGCAATACCTAAACAAGAAAGAGAAATCGGAGATTGCCGACCCTCGCCAGGATGTGTTTTCAGTGGTTTTTAAGGCTTTTGTGTTAAAAACAAATATGGCGGCCGAACCACGTGACCAATGACGTCATCATTATTCTTTTTTCTCCACCAATTTATCCCTAGATGGTGCTGAATAAATTTCATCTTGATTGGATGAAGTTTTGTACTTGTCGAATTATGACGTCATAATGAAGTCACTGATGACATCATCATTAACATATCTTATTCCCCATGGGGAGTACTTGACAATGAACCACCTTTCAATATTTTTCCATGGAGCAGTTTCACAGATATAGAGGTGCAAAGTTTTTCGGTTTTTCCAAGATGGCGCTGGTAACATGTGACCTATGATGTCATAAATATCATTTAAAAAATTATACAATTTTTAAAGAGAATAAACCTGCAAAATGCCAGTGGAAGGGACATGCATACATACCGACAGACAAACGCTGTTGAGCAAACTCATTTTACTTGAATTTCCTTCTGCCTGTAATATGTTCTCCCCCCCCCCCCCTCCCTCCCCATTTCTTGATACCTCATCGAATATAAACGCTTCTTCCTTCTAAAGCATTTAAACTAATTTTAAAATGCTTTTCCACCCCAATTGATGTCTTAGCGATTGTGTGGGCTGCTGTCTTGTATTCATGTGTCAAGTTTGATATCAGCCAGGTGATAAGGAGGAGTAGCAAAAATAGCAAGAAGTTAACGGGGACGAATGACCGGACGGACAACCGGACATCACGACCCATTTTACAAGTTCATCCCTTCGGGAATTGAGATGGGATGACCTCATAATGTGATAAGAACAAAGTTTGTCAATGTGTCCTATATCTATTATATTTAGATGAAGTGACAGAACTTGTTGGATGACACTCAAATCATTATTGTCTTCCATAAACGAAGAAACGATAATTCATGCTCATTGTCTGTCCTTCAAGACTATCTCCTGCTTACCGACTGAGAAGAAGCTTAGCATTTCCCCTCCAGTTGTTGGGAACGTCATCGGAGTGGGAAATCCACATTCTCGCAGGAAGGTCATTGCATGAGACTGCACAGAACATATATCTGGATTCTGGCTCAATTCATTGTTTATGATCTTCAGGACGTAATCGTGTTGTACGTCGTCAGCATCTTTGGCTGTCACATGAAAGTTCTGATCTTCATAGCTGGGAAGGGGTTTTAAAGCAATGATGTCGTTTATACCATACTTATTCTTCAGAACATCTCTGGCCTCTTCCTGGCTCAATTGTGGCTGATTCATTCTGATCCTGAAACAGCAAATCAAACTTAAAGAATCAATCTCTATACATAATTCCCCAGACATTGAACATGCCCCACCAAGGAAGTGATTTCCATTGACAAATTAGATAAGCATTGATAAACAGAAGAGAGCATATACAATGCCTTCAGAAAGTATTCACACCCCTTGACTTTTGTCACATTTTGTTGTGTTACAGCCTGATTTTCAAATGTGTTAAATAGAGATTGTTTGTCACTGATCTACACATAATACCCCATCATATGAAAGTGCAATTTATTTGTTTTTTTTGAAATTTTACACAAAATAATTCCAAATGAAATACAGAAATATGTACTTTATATAAGTATTCAACCGCCTGAGTCAGTACTTCGTAGGAGTGCCTTTGGCAGTGATTACAGCTTTGAGTCTTCTTGGGTATGTCTATCAGCTTTGCACATCTGGATTTGTGGAGTTTCTCCCATTCTTCCTTGCATATTTGCTCAAGCTGTCAAGTTGGATGGGGAGCATTGGTGAACAGCAGTCTTCCAGTTTTTCCACAGATTTTCATAAGTTTGGGCTTTGGCTGGGCCGCTCAAGGAATTTCACGTTCTTGTTCTGAAGCCAGTCCAGTGTTGCTTTGGCAAGATGCTTGGGGTCATTGTCCTGATGGAACATAAATCTTTGCCGCAGGCTAAGGGCTGTTGCACTCTAAAGCAGGTTCTCCTCAAGGATTTGCCTGTATTTGGCTCCATCGCATTGTTGCAAGTCTCCCAGTCTCTGCCGCTGAAAAGCATCTCCATAGCATAATGCTGCTACCACCATGCTTCATGGTAGGGATAGTGTTAGATGGGTGATGAGCTGTACTCGGTTTCCTCCAGATGTAGCACTTTGCATTCAGTTTAAAGAGTTCAATTTTCGTCTCATCAGACCACAGAATATTTTGTCTCATGCTGTGAGTCACTCACGTGCCTTTTTGCAAACACCAGGCGTGCTTTCATGTGCCTTTTCTCAGGAGTGGCTTCTGTCTGGCCACTCTCCCATAAAGTGCTGCAGAGACTGTTTTTCTTCTGGAAAGTTCTCCCATCTCAGCCAAGGAACTCTGTAGTTCTGTCATTGCATTGGGTTCTTGGTCATCCCCCTGACCAAGGTCTTTTTTGCCCAGTTGTTCAGTTTGGTCAGACTGTCAGCTCTAGAGTCTGGGTGGTGGGTGGTTCAGAGTCTGGGTGTCTGTCAGCTGTCTGTCAGGTGTCTGTCAGTCAGTGTCTGTCAGCTCTAGAGTCTGGGTGGTTCCATATTCTTTTTATTTCCTATTAATGGAGCTCACTGTGCTTTCAACAGTCGAGAAATTGTTTTATACCCTTCCCCAGATCTATGCCTCCTCACAATTCTATCTCGGAGTTCTATGGACAGTTATTTGTTATTTACGATCGAGTTTCTGCTCTGACATGCACTGTGAACTATGGGACCTCATATAGAAGGGCGTGTTTCTTTCTAAATCATGTCCCAATCAATTGAATTAGCCACAGGTGAAGTCCAATCAAGTTGTAGAGACTTATCAAGGATGATCAAAGGAAATTGGATGCACCTGAGATCAATTTGGAGTGGCATAACAAAGGGGGGGGGGGGGGGGGGGGTGAATACTTGTTGACTCAAGACATTTCAGCATTTCATTTTTAATTATTTTGAAAATATTTCTAACAAAAAAAGAATTCCACTTTGACATTATGGGGTATTATGTGTAGAACAGTGACAAAACCTTTAATTTAATCCATTCCAAATTCAGGCTGTTACATAATAAAATGTGAAAAAGGTCAAGGGGTATGAATACTTCATGAAGACAGTGTACATCCACCAGACTGAACAGTTTACGTTTTGCATCTCACTGATGCATCAGATCTAGATCCAACATGAACCAAAATCGAATCGGCTTGTTCTTGTCACTTACCCAACTCATCCAAGTTTTGTCATGAGTCATCTACAACTTTTTGAAATATCATGCTACATGTCGTTTTTGGCCCTATCACTCAATGGTGAAGAATCACTTGAAAAGATTTTAAAATGCTCATATTCGGATCCGTATTTGGATCTTCACCAAAACTGAATCGATTCTTCCTTGTCAAACAGCTAACGTGTCCACCAAATTTCGTCCGAATACATTCATAACTTTTTGAGATATCGTGCTATATATTGGTTTTAGCCCTATCACTTGATGGTGAAGAACCATTTTAAAATTCTCAAATCCAGATTCGGATTTGAATCTTCACCAAAATCTAATCATTTAGTCTGTGTAACATACCCAAACTCTCCAAATTTCAGCCCAATCTGTCCACTACTTTCTGAGATATCTTGTTCACAGACAGACAGACAAACAAATGAAAAATCACTCATAGAGTGACACTAGGCAAAGAGAACAAAGTAGAATGACCCTCAGTAGAGCATCCTATTGACTACAAAATAATTGGTGGTTGAATTCAGTGACCACATGTACAAATCCTATTCAAATTTCAAGTCAATTGATGAACATTGAGGATTTTTAGATATTTGAAGAGGTTGTTGAGCTTTGGCCTATATTGACCTTTTGGCCTATGTTGATCTCAAATAGTTGTTGGTTGAATTAAGTTAACTGATATGAAAATGACATTCAAATTTCAAGTCAATCAAATGAAAATTGAGGATTTTTAGAAATTTGAAAAGGTTGTTGTCCTTTGGTCTATGTTGACCTTTTGGCCTATGCTGATCTCAAAAATAGTTGGTGGTTGGTTTCAGTAAGCTGATATGCAAATCCGATTCAGTTTTCAAGTTAATCGGATGAAAATTGTCAATTTTAGAAATTTGGCATATGTTGACCTTTGTGCTATGTTGACCTTGTCCTCTGCTGATCTCAAAAATAGTTGCTGGTTGAATTCAGTTAGTTGATATGAAAATTATATTCAAATTTCAAGTCAATCAGATGAAAATTGAGGATTTTAGCAATTTGAAATCGTTGTTTACCTTTGGCCTATTTTGACCTTGTCCTCTGCTGATCTCAAAAATAGTTGGTGGTTGAATTCAGTTAGCTGATCTGAAAATCATATTCAAATTTCAAGTCAATCAGATGAAAATTGAGGATTTTAGCAATTTGAAATCGTTGTTTACCTTTGGCCTATTTTGACCTTGTCCTCTGCTGATCTCAAAAATAGTTGGTGGTTGAATTCAGTTAGCTGATCTGAAAATCATATTCAAATTTCAAGTCAATCGGATGAAATTTGAGGATTTTAGAAATTTGAAAAAAAGTGGTTGACCTTTGGCTTATGTTGACCTTGTGACCTCAAAAATATATAGGATTTTGTCGGACCACAAATTCTACCATTTGGTGAAGTTTCGTGAAGATCGGTTTCAAATTGTGACCTGTACGCAATTATAAGTGAGCGGACAGACAAACAAATACACACACAAACCGAAGTGATCAACATACTTGTCCAAAAAATTTTTTTCCCCAAGTAACACACACACACACACACACACACACACACACACACACACACACACACACACACACACACACACACACACACACACACACACACACACACAACCAGAGTGGTCAACATACTTGTACTTTTTAAAATAATACTCCCAAGTAACAAACAAAGATGGGTGAAAATATAACCTCCACCCACCTTCAGTGGCAGAGGTAAATATTGCATATATATAATTGAATACAAGTCATTTAAGCAAATTCTTAGTTTCATGCATCTGATGCAAACAGATGTCACATGTCACACAATCTATTTAAACTCGCAGAATACCCACCCTATGGGCGATCGTGTCCCAAGCATGCAACACGTTCTTCTGACACCTACCTTTATTTGGGTGGTGTATAGGCAACTGACAGCTCCCTCAATTGCTCCCGGAAATCAAATAAAAAACCCGGGTTACGTGCATGAAGCAAAAACATGCCTACTGCTCATAATTCAAAACATCTCGCTGCACCGGAAAACATTGGGACAGGAATATTGCAGTTAAGGGTATGGACTTGTAATACCCTCTCCCACCTGGAGGTGGCGCTGCATGATACATATTTACATAGAGAATTTGCGACTCCTCCCCCCCCCCACTCCCAAGACCACCGGCAAATATAAAAACACCCCTATACACGAATTGGGATCATGCTGACCCTATGCAGCATGTCTGGATGTAATCAGGTCAGAACTGTAGGAGGAGTGGCATGACAAACAAACACACAAACAAACACTGGTCTGTGGATTTAAAGCAAAGATGTGTAGAAGACTTAAAATTATGGTTTTTGACTGTTATTGTATTCAGGCAATTTTATTGACTTTGAACACATGTTGAGATATCAAGGTGTGCATAATGGTTTCCCAACTGTGGAGCTGACACAACAACTATTTTTTTGGTCAAAGAGTCTTGAGGATTGTCACAATGAATGAATGTCATAGTCAAATGTCACGTTGGATGATGTCACATTGAATGTCTCTCGGATCACATCAGGATCAAATCCACGTCGTTTTAGGGATGAAATGAAAAGTCACAACACACTCGGGTCAGTGGTCTCTGTCTTCTTCTGCCTCCTTCTGGTCTTGCATCTCATTCTTCCCTCCTGGTCTCCAGGACAGCTGTTTGCCGCCATCTCAAATCTGTACCAGGGCCATGGTCCCCTATCCAGGGCCATGGTCTTTTCTTCCCCCATTGGCCATCCTCTTTCCAAATTTTTGCAGTTATTCCTTCCTGTGAGTCGGTCTGCTTCTGTATCCATCTTGTACACACATCATCTTGTGTTGTAGGAAAGGCCACCAGACTTCGTGTTGTTGGTTTCATCTCGGGAGGCAGGGGGGGTAGGGGGGGTGTTATGAGTTGTTGTTGGCGGATATGACAATAGCTGGGTGGATCCGGAAATAAAACAGTTGATCTCGAACCATCGTCTGGCTCATTTAAATGGTGGCAGCGGTTATTCACATTGACCCATGATGGAGTTTTAAACCACCCCGCCACTGGCTCTGGAAGCCGATGGAGACAGCTGTTTGAACTGTTCTTGGAAGCGTCAGGACAGAGTTCGGAGTCAGTACCTGAGAGCAAGAAAGTCGCCATCTTGTTGCATTGCGCCGGCGACACTGCGGTTGAAGTGTACAACACAATCATGTTCAGCGAAGCCTCGAACAGCAAGAAACTCAACTCGGTATGTCAGACGTTTGAGGAATGTAGTCTATGAAATGTACCGTTTATGGGAAACCTGACAGTAAGAGGGTCAACCCATTGACCAGTATGTCACCGAGTTGAGGACAAAGGCCAAATCGTGTCGTTTTGAGGAAACGGAGAACATGGTTGGAAACCATGTACAGTAGTTTTTGCCATGTCGGATTTATGCCTAAAAGAGTGTTTACTCCACAAAAAAGGATCTTGACCTCACCAAAGCAGTGGACATATGCAGAGCAGCCAAGGCCAGTCACGCCCGTTGAAGACCATGCCAAAGACTCGGCTCTAAGTAAACGAGATGCACAGTTTTCGACAGCAGGGCACAGTGTCGAGCCATGCCCATATTCCCTGCAGTGAACACCGCTCCTCTTTGGCCCTAGATGGACCACCGACCATCTGTATGTGTTCTCAATGCAGACACCAAAATAAACGGGTGCATGGATGCCCGATTAAAGAGAGGAACTGCAACAATTGTGGGCCACTTCAAGAAAATGTGCCGCATTCAACCTCAAAGACAAGAACAGCCATTGACATTCACAGCGATGACGAAATGACGTAAGCCAATGCCGGAAGTCAGAACCACTTGCATTGTCAGGTATAACCCAGTCGTTTGCAGTTCGTCCAGTGAGCAATACCAGTCTGATCCAGGCTTTATAAACTCGAACTTTTACAGATAAGGGAATATTTGTGTTTCACGATGATACCATCTAGTTGTCTACACTTGTTCCAGGCTGATTTTATCCTTGATCTAGCAGCTAATTCTCCTCCTTCTGATGCTTCTATCATGTCTCCATGGTAACAGAAACTTTTGACCTTTTTCTAAATTGAATTCTGAGCTCAGGAGAATCTCTTTTGGTTCTCCATCTTTTTCTTTAAATCATTTATTCCAACATCTTTTACATTTTTTAATCCCAGCTTTGTTACCAAATTTCCAGCAGTCAGTTTTTCGAACTGTCCTATTGTGACTTGTGACCTATTGTGACTTCATCATTAACAATGTAGTCCAGCGGATAGGTGCTAAAAAATGAACAGATTGTGCACTTTATGATAAAAGCATGAAACTTGGCAGACTCATACTAGACATCATGGGGATCATTTTAAAGATTGGAGGCATTCTGTATCTGTCCTGTATCCACCGTAGCGGCCATTTTCCAAAATGGCTGCCATCGAGGAGATTTTGCCGATAAGTGAATGACAAAAATACCTCTATTAACATAAAATATATATGTTCATGCTATATATATACTAACTTACTCAACCACAAGAATTATAAATATGCCGTAAGAATATATATTTAATGGATATATGGACCAATATAGGTATTTTGATGGTCAAAATATTAAAGAAAATGAACAAATTCCTTAATATCACTTCTTTTTTTTTTAAGATAAGGATCATATTATATTATTAGTTATAAGTTTAGAAGTAGAAATTGTTAGTAGTCATTATTAGATATAAGTTGTTATATTTGTTATTAATCATTATATGTTATAAGTAAAACATGTTTTAAATAATTAAGTAGATTAATTAAGGTGTTTTTTTTGCAGATCAGATCCAGAATTCTTGCAATATTTAAGAAATAAAATTTTCTATAATTTATTGAATTGGTGTGGTTGTGTTTGTAATAATCATTGCTTCTGTCTTTCAGATTGTTGTGAGTGTTAATCTAATCTACTGCTCATCATCATGAAGAAAGTCTTCAAACTAGTTCAAGCTAGCAGTGATATCACCATGTCTGTGAATGAGGACGATACACCGATGGACTGGAATAAGTGTCTCATCTGCCAGGAAAGCACCAGTGAGAAACCCACGTGAGTAGGGAATAAATGTTGATGTTGGGACACTCTCCCATTGACTTACATGTTAATTTTCTCCAATAATCGACCATTTTCTGAATTTTAGGGAAATTTTCATTGATTTTAAACGCCCCTTTTTCTCCACTCTCATTTTCCCCCATTGACTTACATGTTAATTGTTTTTCCTCTCACCCTCATTTTTCATTAACTTTTTTGATATTACTGCATCCCAAAACGCCTCTTTTCACCCACCCTAATATTTATGAAACCTATGATCCTTCTGGCCTTATGAACCTATGATCCTTCTGGCCTTATAAACCTATGATCCTTCTACCCTTATGAACCTATGATCCTTCTACCCTTATGAACCTATGATCCTTCTACCCTTATGAACCTATGATCCTTCTGGCCTTATAAACCTATGATCCTTCTGGCCTTATAAACCTATGATCCTTCTGGCCTTATAAACCTATGATCCTTCTGGCCTTATGAACCTATGATCCTTCTGGCCTTATGAACCTATGATCCTTCTGGCCTTATAAACCTATGATCCTTCAAGCCTTATGAACCTATGATCCTTCTGGCCTTATAAACCTATAGTCCTTCAACCCTTATGAATCTATGATCTAAGCCTTATGAACCTTTTACTCTTAATATCAATGATCTCTAGTAAACCACTCCCCTATTTCCTTATGATCTAAGTCTTATGAACCTTTTACTCTTAATATCAATAATTTAATTTTTTCATTAACTTTTAAAACTTTTTTAACACTAACATTACCATTAACAAAGAAGATATTACCATTTTTAAATGAGGGCTACCATACAAAAAACCGTTTTTTCATTAAATCTTTGCACTTTGGAGAAATGGCACTTGGATAAATTCCAGGAACGAATTCCATTGTCTAATTTCCTGTTTCCTCGAAATGTTAAAACTGAGTTCTGTTCCCGAAAATACATTTTGTTCATTATTTAAGCCGTGTTGCCGTGTCGTTTTAAACATTATGAACCGATGAAGATGAGCATCAACATGTCTTATTTCAGTCTCTACTCTGATGAAGATTATATCAACTCACCAGGACTTTGGTAAGTTCATTCAGAATAAAAGTGTTCAATGAGAGCTTTGTCAGTGATTAATTTTATGACTCATGATTTATTTTTTTTCTCTTTATTTCAGCAATTCAAATATTGTGAATATCCTGGCAGAATTTCAAACTGTTCCTCAAGAGTTTCAAAACGAACTGGATTTGAATGAATTCAATGTTTCATCATTCTCAGAAGATTCATGTGAAAGGTATGATGTGTGAATAAGAGAGACAGAATTGTGAGGAACAGAAATGAAAAAAACGAGATGTCTAGCATACTTCAGCGCAGTAATTTCTCTTTATTTTGTTTGCAGTATTAACCTCAAAGACCACGGCTATGAGTGGGATTATTTCGAGATCCCAAAGAGTGGTTATTTACTACCAACCTGCGATACCCTACATTTTCAACTCAACGATCTTGACGCAAAGCTTGATTTTTTAGAGGTAGGTTTGTGAGTGTATGTGTATGTATGTATGTATGTACGTGTATGTATATCATTCATATTTTCTCTCCCCTCTTGTCCTCTTGTCTTCAGGAAGAGATTCAAAAACTCAATACATCTGCTGTCTTTGACTTGTTCTGGGAAGAAGAAGATGATGAAATTGAATGGGAAGAAACTGAATTTATACCTCAACAAAAATGTTTTAATAATTATATAAAGATTTTAATGTTTTCAATATTTATATATATATGCTTTGTCTACAACTATTTAATTCTTAATTACAGAAAGAGAATAAAGGAAAAAGGAGGGAAAAGTGCGCCCCCCCCTCCCTTGATCCCCCTTCACCCACCTCTCCCCTCCCCTTGTGAGTGTGGGGAAGGTGGGGGTGGGATGAGGGGGGATCAAGGGTGGGGGACGCACTGGGGGTGGGGTCTGTGTGGGCGGGGTCTGTATGAGTAATTAAATGATCTTATCTGGGTGGGGTGAATAAAAGTATGGATGGTTGTTGTTTAATGGCTTATCAGTTTTGTTTTTTGTAATTCCTGTGAATAAAATGACCCTAATATTTCTTCCCCATTCATATCATATCATTTGTAAGTCCAAGGGACTGTATCCATTATATCAACAATTTAAAATAATTCATTAGTCCATTTTTGTGTATAACCTTTCTCAAAATGACTTTTCCATTTGTATATTTTTACCATATCACCAACTTTGAACTTGGGCTTTCTCAAATTAATCTCCTTTTCATATTCTAATTTTGTAAATGTTTCCGATGGTTTTGATTTTGTTGACGAATGAACTGTATTATTGTAATTATCTACAATATCCTGAATAAAATACACCCATTGTTGAGAATCGAGTTGAGTGAATTTTTTATATAATTTATCTTTTAAAGTACTAGGGCATTGCCCGTACTATATCTATATCTAAAATTATATCCCCCCCCTCTATTTACATGAAATGGTTTGGTCCAAAGCGAACGGCTTGCGAGTACGGTGACAATCCCCCCCCCCCTCTATTTACATGCAATGGTTTGGTCCAAAGCGAACGGCTTCCGGAGTTTGGTAAAGAAATCGCCATCGCGTGCACAAACGCGCAGGAAAGCGAATGAATCGCAAATTCGGTTTTATTAGTTTTAAAACATAGTTTAACGCCAACATAGTTTGCAAACGTGAAATAAATGAATACGCTCTCAAATGTGCCATCCGAGGCAGAGTGTGTCCTCCACGTTCGGCACACGCGATCGTTCGCTGCTCTCTGATTGGTTGAATCGTTTTTTGGACATAGCTCGGTAAGTAATTGTCCGATTAATATGAAACCTTGAAAAGGCACATCCTCGGGTCCCCAGCAATATACCTGGCAAGTTAAAAGTATATCGGACCCGTGGTTGTCGAGAAACAGCGGTCACAGACAAACAAACGTACAGACGTACAAACGTACAGAGATTACTGGAATTATAGATAGATGATTAAAACGCTCAATAACAAGTGCTTTTCCTTCATTAAAGGTGCTGTATAATTTAATACCTTCCCCCTTAAGAAATGTCATACCCTATAGAACTCTGTTCCCTCATCGGTCCACAGTTTCTTTGGTTTTCTTTTATCCCTATCAAATATTAGCTTAAAGGCTAACATTAAAGTACCTCCCTTTTTATTTTTTAAAGGAACAACCCAGGCAAATCTACTTCTCAAATCAATAACAGTTAAAGCATACTTGTATCCCCTATCATTATTTAATTCAATTAAATCGGCAGACCATATGTAGTTGGTGTCTTTGGAATAAACCTTCCTTCTTTTAAACTTGGTGATTATAGGTTTATGTAATTCTTCAGCCAAAAGCTCCTCAGTCTTAATGACATCATTGGAGTCTAATAGTTTTTTGAGGAATAACCAAGACCAAGTTTCAATTTAGCACTTATCATTTTTTTTACAATAAACCTATCAACTTTCTCTCTCAACGTAGGATTTTGTATCAAAGACAAATTATACAACATTTCTCTGTCTGCTTCATGTTTTTCATCCAATGTAGTGGTATCCCCATAAGCAATATCATGCTTCATATACACTTCATCAACCCTATTTTTAGGTTTAGACCAAGGTTTAGGATTGTCAGCCTCATCTAATCTTTTATCCAGGTTTGTTCCTGGACCGCAGAACGAATATCCAGGTAGATGTAGTTCCCCTGGAATTCCAGTTGTTGTAAATTTACTTCCTGACAGAAACTTTTGTATGTCCCCTCCACTTTTAGGAGAGATGAATTGGCACTTTTTAGAGCCACACACTTGACATATTCCTTTTTGATAAACTCTATTATTTTTAGCTTTAACATAAGAGATATTTTTAGATTTAGTTTTCTTTTTACATTTGAGACAATAACGCATATTTATTTATGAGAAAAAGTCCTACATCGTGCCAAAACCTTTTTGATTTTCAACATATACATTTCTATCTTGATTTTTAAATCATAAAGAATCCTTAGGAATGTCTTCACTCTCTCCTCCATTTATTTACAAATATAAACTAACTAAAGTCAATAGCATCATCAACTATTGTCCTTCTTCTTCTTCTTCACCACTTTCTCGTGTAAATCTCCTCCCTGTAAGTGAACTCATTTTTGAAATAAATATCTTCAAAAGAGTTAATTCATTATTTTCCTCTTCGGTGCATTGAGGTTGAATTTTTTGCCGTAATACATTTCAATCTTGATTTTTAAAACATAAAGAATCCTTCGGAATGCCTTCACTCTCTCCTCCATTTATTTACAAATAAAAACTAACTAAAGTCAATAGCATCATCAATTATTATATAATCCTTTCCTTCTTCTTCTTCTTCTTCTTCTTCACCACTTCTCGTGTAAATCTTCTCCCTGTAAGTGAACTCATTTTTTAAATAAATACCTTCATAAGAGTCTTGAATTCTTTATTTTCCTCTTCGGTGCGTTGAGGTTGAATTTTTTGCCGTAATACAATCAATCTTTTACGAATCTCAGGAATGGTCATCTTTTTAAATTTTTATTCTCTCTCTCTTTCCTCCCTCTCCTCCTTCTCTCTTTTCTCCCTCTCCTCCTTCTCCTTTTTTTTCCCTCTCCTCCCTCTCCTCCTCCTTTTTCTCCCTCCTTTTTCTCCCTCTCCTCTTTTTTCTCCCTCTCCTCTTTCTCCTCAACTCCTTCCTCATCCCCTGCTACCCTTGGGTTTGAACCCCAAAGAATATTATACATATATTCATCTGGATTTTGAGATATTCTTGTATCAATAATTATTTTTCTCATAATAGGATACCAATAAGATTTGTTGATAATTTCTAAAAGAGTTTTATATTTCATAACTTTGAGAAGTTCATTTTTATTTAATATTTTAATCAAGTCTCTATTTGTAGATTTTGCAATATCGGTATAAGGCCAGTTTTTAATAACAAAATGTCCATGGGTATGTTCCAATTCATACGGTATGTAAAACCGAGCGCCCTTTTCTTGTAGGTATCCCTGAATACAAAAATTTTAATTCTCTTGTAGTCTTCTTCCTGCCATTTATGTATCAGAAATATATGTGAGATTAATATTATGACATGTAATACCACCCCATCTTCCCACTACCAAATCGGTTTGTATTCCTCGGCTTTCTATCCTTATCTCATTACCTTCCTCCTTTGTCATGCTAACCATCGCTATACTATCATATATTTTTCTTTTCTTAAAATCATGTATTTGTTGTTTACTAATTGTACTTCCACATACATTTCCAAGCGGATAATATTCTTCTTTACGAGACTGATTCAAATCATGTAGGTCTTCTAAGTTTATTGAAAAAGACCAATTATACCCTAAATCAGGCATATCATACCCCCATTTATTAATTCGCATATTAACTATATGTCCTTTATAAAATTCAATTGTAAGCAGATAGTTAAATTGAATGAGGAAAGGTGTATGGTCAGTATAACCAGGTGTAGTGGTTGTAAATTTTACTTGTTTAACAAAACGTGCTGTTTTCTTTAGAGATAAATCACTTAATCTCACCAAGTCATTCGCATCTGAAGGGTTTGGATAATTGATTAATTTATAAGTATTCTTCATATTAATATTTTTACTTATACTATATTTTTGTCGTTCAGCCTGTGCCTTTGTATAATAATTTGATAAATCAATATCCTGAGAGGATTCTCCAAAGATAGAACCATCTTTTCCGACATGTCATTTATATTAGATTTAAAATGACATCATAAAAATTTTCATTATTGTTGAGTTGAAATAATACATATAAACATAATTGGCCACAACATTTAGAATTAATTTCTTGAACTTGAAATGTTTGATAAACACCATTCTGTAAGAATTGTATTACTTCAACAGGTGGTGGCATACCATAACTATCAAAATAATATTTATCCTGACTATTATGAATACAAACCCAATGAGAACCATTCTGTGTGTCTAAATTCATAATAATATTCTTTGTATTCTTGGACAACTTTGTTAATTCATCTCTCATACAGATTACCACGTTATCCATTTTTAGTTTTTTACAATATTTAGCAAGTTCTACATTTGACGTTGTATTCTTTCCAAATTGTTTAAACCATTTGTCCATTTATTTATGAGAAAGATACAATCCATTACCCCGTTTAGTAAGTTTAACACCCGCTTGAGCTATAGAGGAAAGCATATCTCCAACCAACAATCTAGCTTTATCAGGCAGTCGGTGAGCAAAATCTACACCACTCTCCAACTCCTTGTTATGTCTTTCCAATTCTTTTTGAGCTTTTAGTTGTGCCTTCCTTTCGTTAGCAGTTTTTACCGCTGCTGAAATACCACCAGTCAATGCTCCCGCCACACTTAAACCAGCAAATAAAGGAATTAGAAACGGGAGAAATCCTCCACTCGTTTCCCGTGTTGAATATTTCTTTAACATAGGTTTTGTCATTTTAATTTTAAGTGATCCAACATCATTTAGTGTTTTCACCTGCTCTCTTGTGAGTAAAACATCAATTCTTACTGCTCCTTTTCTTTGAATTGAATTAACATTAATAATACAAGGCTTTTGATTTTGAATACAAGATGTTAATTTATTAAGATTGATTTGATTAACATATACCCCTACCATTTATTTATGAGAAAAAAAACCTATGTGATATTAATCATAACACCATTATCTGTATTAATCTGTAATTCTGTTTCTTCCAAAAGCAAACAATATGCGTTAACTTCTTCATTCTCTCCTCTTTCAATGTATAGAGGTCCCTCTCTTTCAATGTACTAGGGCATGCCCGTACTATATCTATATCTAAAATTATATCCCCCCCTCTATTTACATGAAATGGTTTGGTCCATGAAATGTTTTGGTCCATTCGCAACGCCAAAGCGAACGGCGAACGCTTTACATGAAATGGTTTGGTCCATGAAATGTGTTGGTTCATTCGCAACGCCAAAGCGAACGGCGAACGGCTTGCGAGTACAGTGACAATCCCCCCCCCCCCCCCCCCCCTCTATTTAGATGAAATGGTTTTTATTAGTTTTAAAACATAGTTTAACGCCAACATAGCGGCAACATAGTTTGCAAACGTGAAATAAATGAATACGCTCTCAAATGTTCTATCCGAGGCAGAGTGTGTTCGCCACGTTCGGCACACGCGATAGCTCGCTGCTCTCTGATTGGTTGAATCGTTTTTTGGACATAGCTCGGTAAGTAATTGTCCGATTAATATGAAACCTTGAAAAGGCACATCCTCGGGTCCCCAGCAATATACCTGGCAAGTTTAAAGTATATCGGACCTGTGGTTGTCGAGAAACAGCGGTCACAGACAAACGTACAAACAAACAAACACACAGAGATTACTGGAATTATAGATAGATAGAGACTCGTGGTGGTCCCTCTCGGCTCTCCCCCCGTTGGTATTTTTGTGCACCTAAGATTGTTCACGGTTCTGTTTAAATATTATTTAAATATGTATAACCTTTCCCCTTCAGTGTTTTACTCAGTGGTATTTTACAACACGCTGTTTTTCTTCCTATTTAAAAGGCTTTTCTCAATTTCCTCTCCAACTCATTCCACCTCAAAAAAAAGAAATTCAATATCTTATACGTCTCCCTCACTACATGGTCTAAATTCACATTCATTCCATCCCTCCTCCATCATTCTGAACCAGATTGCTAACTTGAAAATCACAACAAACCCAATTTGTTTTCAATGTTCGTCTTTCATTAATCATCCACTTTCTAAACTCCCCTCTTGCCCCTCCCATCCAAATCCCTCCCCTTGCACCTACACTCCTAAACTCCCCCCTTGCCCCGCCACTCTTAAACTCCCCCCCTACCCCTCCACTCCTGAACTCCCCCCTTGCCCTTCCACTCCTGAACTCCCCCCTTGCCCTTCCCCTCCTAAACTCCCCCCTCACTCCTCCCCTTCAAAACTCCCCCCCAACCCCTCCCATTCAAATCTCCCCCCATACCATTCCTCTCCAATTCTCCCTCCTCCCCCCCTCCTCCTCAAAGCTGCCTCCTCCCCACTTCGTCTCCCTTCTATCTCATACCTCCACCCCCCCCAACCTTCTTGTTTCCTCTGCCCCCCCTCAAACAACCCCTCTCTGTGCTTCATCCCTTCACCTTCAAACCTTTCATCCTCCTCATCCTTCCCTTTCTTGGAACTCTTCTGCAATCGCTGACACACTAACAACTGCTCTCCCTACCTCCCCCTCTCATCCTTCATCTTACCCTACTCCTCCCCTCCCCTGTCCTGTACCCGATGCTCCCCCTCTCTCTTCATTAACGGTATGGACCTCAAACATCCGGGGCCTTCGCTCAAACCTGACTGATCTCTCCATACAGGTTGCTTCTGACAATCCAGACTTGATCTGCTTAACAGAGACTTTCCTCCTTCAAGATGTCTCTGATTCCTTAATATCTCTTCCTGGTTACTCCCTCCTCCGGTATGATAGACCTGAGCCTCGGCCTGGTGGTGGGTGGCTATCTTTATCAAAAACTCTCTTCCTCACTCTCCTTGCACTGCCCTCTCTCCTCCTCACCCCCAGGAGTACCTCTGGCTACGGCTTCCTCTCCGCTCCCACCTTTTGTTCATATGTGTTCTGTACCGTCCCCCAAACAGTGATGACTCCATCTACATTTCACTGTCTGACAACATGGACCAACTTCTATCCACTCATCCCAACTCTCTCTTCCTCATATGTGGTGACTTCAATTGTCATCATGCCACCTGGTTGGGTGTGGGTTCCTCTCTCACCAGTCATGGCACCTCAGCAAAGGACTTCTGTGACTCACTGGGATTGACACAATCTGTCAATTTCCCGACCCGGATCTCAGCCAATGGAGTATCTTCTCTTCTAGACTTGGTTATGACTAACTTCCCTGCTAATGTCTGCTGCTCTTCTTCTGCTCCAATCGGTTCTTCTGATCATGTGCTTGTCAAAGTGGACATCTCTCTGGCCATTCTCAGAGAGCCTCCTCAGCGTCGACGAGTCTGGCATTTCACTCAGGCCGACTGGGACGGTCTTCAAGCAGCCATCAATCGTCTGGATTGGTCTCCCATCTCCACTGCCTCTGACATCAATTCTTCCTGGGAATTCTTCCAAAGCAAACTGATCTCTCTCATGCACAGATTTATCCCATCTCGCCTTCAGTTGTCTTACCCTTCCTCCCGTCCATGGTACACTGAATCTTGTGGTGAGGCAGTTGTCCTGAAACAACTTGCCTTTGCCTCTTGGAAGGCTAATCCAACTGAAGGAAATCTCAGTTCCTTCCACCAAGCTCGGAACAAGTGTGTGTCTACCCTCAGGAGTGCCAGGAAGCACTATCTCTCCTCACTCAAGAATGAACTCTCAAACCTGTCTCCTTCCTCCAAATCCTGGTGGCGTCTGGTCAAATCCGTTTCTGGTGTTTGTTCCCCCTCCATCCCCTCCCTTACCTCAAATGGCCACACAGTTGACATCGCACGTGACAAAGCCGAATGCCTCAATTCTGTGTTTGCCTCAAAATCCTTAGTCCCAAACCCATCTCTCTCTGTTCCCACCTTTCCCAGTCGAACCAAACTGCTCCTGGACTCTGTGACCTTCTCTCCTGACAAGGTGGAGGAGTTTTTGTCAAACCTCGACTCTGATTCTGCAACTGGACCAGATGGCATCAGCCCACGGGTCCTAAAATCCTGCTCTGCCGCTCTATCTCACCCTCTCTCTGTTCTTTTCACCCTATCCTTTGCTCAAGGTCATCTGCCAGCATCCTGGAAATCAGCAAACATTACCGCTTTACACAAAAAAGGTGCAAAAACAGATCCTTGCAACTACAGACCAATCAGCCTGCTCCCAATTATCAACAAAGTCATGGAATCCATCATTGCTTCGGATATGAAATCTTTCCTCTTCTCCAATGGCTTGATCTCTGATCATCAATTTGGTTTCAGACCAGGTCACTCTACTCTGGACATGCTGCTTCTGCTGTCTCAACAATGGATGGAGGTCCTCAATGCCAAACAGGAAATCAGAGCTGTCTCCCTTGACATATCACGTGCCTTCGATACGGTCTGGCACCCAGCTCTGCTCACCAAACTCTCCTCCTATGGTATCCATGGAAATCTCCATGCATGGCTTGCGGACTTCCTCTCTGGTCGTAGTCAACGTGTGGCCCTGAATGGATTTCTCTCATCTCCCCTTCCCGTTCAGGCTGGAGTTCCCCAAGGCAGTGTGCTGGGCCCTGTGCTTTTTCTGGTCTTTATCAATGATCTCTCCGACTCTCTGGAAAATCCTCTGTATCTCTTTGCTGATGACTCCACTCTCTGCCGCTCCAATCCTCTTCCCTCGGATCGGCAGTCTGCAGCCTCCTCACTCTCTGAAGACCTGGACAAAATCACAGACTGGTCAAACATGTGGAACATGTCTTTCAATCCTGACAAATCTCACACTCTTACTATGTCTCTCCGAAAAGATCGACTGGACAACCCTCCCATCTACTTTCTCAACAATCCTCTCCAAGAAGTTCTGTCGCTCAAGCTTTTGGGTCTCACCATCTGCCATGATCTTTCTTGGGAAAACCACATTTCCAAGCTGGCCTCCAAAGCCAGTCGCCGACTGGGCATCCTCCGTCGTGCGAAGTCCTTCCTAGGCACACCTGAGCTCCTCACCACATACAAGGCTTTCATCCGCAGCTCAATGGAATACTGTTCTCCCCTATGGGCTGGTGCTCCTGCCTCACACCTGGCTCGGCTTCACGCTGTTGAATCCAAAGCTTTCAGAATCATTGGAATCTCCCGCGATGAAGCTATCTCTGAGGGCCTTTCACTCACTCACCGCAGGCAGGTAGGTGGTCTTTCTGTCTTCTACCGACTCCTCTCCGGCCTTGCTCCCCCAGCTCTCTCTGTGCTCTGTCCCCCAAATATTCCTACAGGTCGCACAAGATCTGCCAGCCACCCTCTGATGGTTAAACTGCCGAAATCTCGGCTCTCTGCTCACCTTCACTCTTTCATTCCTCTTTTCTCCCGCCTCTGGAACAAACTCCCACACTCACTTCAATCACACTCCTCCCTCCCGGTCTTCAAAACAGCTGTTCACCACCATCTCTTATCTTCCCCCATCCAAAACCTTGATCTTTTCTACCCCCACTAATTCACCCCAGATCCACCTTGTTTGAAATTCCAACTTCTTTCCTGGAAGTCTTGGCAGTGTCCATATGTTTTATACCTCTCCCCCCCCCCCCCCCTTCCCATGCCTCCTCCCCAAAGCCCTCTCCCTCCCACAGTTCTCTCGATGTCTCCATGTCTCTCGGTCCCTGCTCTCAAATGTTGTGTTTGTGTCCTTCCCCCTCTCTCCCCATCTTGTCTACTGCTCCCGATGTTATTTGTTTTGTGTGTCTGTTTGTCTTTCTGTGTGATTAATGTTCGCTCTTTCACGAGCCTCGATCTTGTATACAAAAAAAATAGAGAAGTATCCACTCTATTAGACTTTATAGTTTCCTTTTGAGCACTCCGGTCAATTGCATAGATTGTATAAAGTTTTTGAAACGCAACCATATCCAAAATAGGATCATTATTACCGTTGCTTTCACACAACTTTTGGTAAGACTTGTAGGCTTCCGCATAATCATTTTTTTCCCAATCAATTTCCAATCTATCTCGCGGATAAAATGTACCATCAAGAGAAACCCGAAGTTGTTTCACCTTAGCATTATCACTCAGCGCATTATTCTTATCAGTAGCAGTATCTCCATCTGGTTTTTTAAAAATGAGCCATAGGTATCGTGGCTTTCCTTGAAGAACACCCAAATTCCAAGTGTAGGTAGTGTGTTCCAGTTTAACGTGTTGACATCTTCTTTTAAGGTATGATACATTTAGCGGGGTCTTTGAGTTAAGTCTTTTATTTAACATATCTTCCGTTTTAAGATTAGGAGTATATTCACTAATATACCAACACAAGTCATTAATAACAAATTTATGATTTTCACCAAAAGCATTTTGAGCCCCAAGAAGCAACCTATTTACATTATCATTCCTTTGTCGTTGAAATCTAATTTTAAGACCATACAAAACTTTATCATAATCACAAAATCCAAATATACCTTTCAGAGGTACTGCTACGGTAAAACTATTCTCTGCTTTTGTATCATCATTATACATTGACTTCCTTTGTCTATAACCAGGGTCTACATTTGTACCCGTTGACATATCAGGAATAAAACCTTCAACAGCCCCTTTACTTACCCATTCTATTACTAAGCGAATATAGTGTAAATTTCATCATTTCAGATGTAGCAGAGACATAATCAACCGCTTCAACCTCTTGTGTTCCAATATACAGGCGGACACTATCAAACATTTTCCAGAAGAAATCATTTACGAGTGTAGCATTAGTGTTATTCGCAGCCTTAGTGAATTTAAATTTACACAGCAAGAAACTATCAGCGAGATTCAAGTAAGTTTGTTGATTATTTATTTCAAAACTTTTTGTTCCGTTTGAATTCCAGTCTGTTCCTGTTATAGCATTTACCTTAAAATAGTCTTCCTTTTTAGTGGAGTTTGAAATGATAATTGTATCATCCAAATCATAGATACTATCAATCGCTTCCATACTTGTATTTATATAGCATTAAAATCGTTTAAACCCTGACCCAAGTATTTTAATGAGTTTTTGTTGTTCTTGTGAGATAGTTGAGTTTTGCCCTGTAATTTATGAGACACCTTTTGAGCATCTTTTATACTCTTTATAGCACCCGCTACATTTCCCACGGCAGAAGCAGTTGAACCAATTAGGTCTTTATGTTTAAGAATGGTTGAACCAATACCCATAAGAGTATCAATTATTCCATCTCCTCTAAATTGTTCTCCTACACCTTGTTGTCTCTTTGGTTTATAGTATCCTCTACCAAGAAACATACCTTCACCTTTATAGTATGGTGAAAGGAACATCCCATCCCCTGTAATTATTTTATATTTTCCCAACTCGTGTTTTCTCACAATAACCATTGTTTATTTATCAAAAAAACTTCACGAAGGTGAATTCTGATGGATATAATTTCATCATTGAAAGAAATCATCCGATTATCTTGATCAGTTATCCTAAAATTTACTCTGTATATGGTTTTTCCTGACACAGGTAAATAGACAAGATTTTTTGGTTCCATATTAAATTTATAACCAATCGGGGTTGAGTATGCCCTGAATGAAAATATTGTATTTGTTCTTATTCCATCCTTAAAAGCACCATCAATCAAATCGCAATGAATTAATACAGAATTTATACCGGAGGATATTTGAATGACATTATCACTATAAAACGTCCCGTTAGTTTCAATCTTTTTTTAAGAGAAACCCAATAACTCTGAATGAATTTTCAATCGTGAAAGCAACTTTATAATTATTTTTAAGTTTAATAGTTGATTTTGAAGTGTGTTTTTGAATATCTATTACCATATTTTTTGGTTCACCACCTTCTTCTTTCATAAGGCGAGAGACTTCTGAAGATATTTGAGAAATCTCGTAAGCTCCTGGTGAAACGGATAAAGTTTTATATCCACTTCCTGGATTATAACTAAACTTGTTGTTTTTCTCTGTGATATTAAACAAGGTATTATAAGTTTCCATCGACAATAAAGATGCCTCATATTCTTTTGTGGGGTCAAGTTGTAGTGGGTAAGGGAATGAAGCTGTGTAATCACTCATTGTAAAATTAAAACTAAGAATTGTGCTTCTCATCTTATTTAATATCTAATAAAATATCTTTGTATTGACATTTATTAATTATTTTCATATTCATCAACTGATCTAAAATGGCTGAGGCTTCATTAAAACAATTGTTGTTTCCAGCCTTCTTACAACCTAACAGCAATAATAGCCTATTAACTAATTGTGATGGGTCATTTGGAAGAAAGCTAACACCTGAACCAAGCTTACTTAAAGCATCAATAATATGTTTCTCCTTCTCATTCTTCTTACTTTTACCAGCAACAGAAACTCTATAATCAAGTGCGTTTAGTAAATCAATATATACCCTATCTTCCTCTCTTTTCATATCAAGTGGTTCCTCAAAATATTTTTGAACCGCTGAATCCAGAGTTTGTTAGAAGAAACATTAATCTTGGAGTTAATTTAACATTTGGTTGAGTAGAACTCAAGAACATCAATTCATCATTAAATATCAATACCTTTTCTTTCACAAGATGGAACACTGCTGATTCTTCTGTTGGAATGAGACCTGCTCTGGTTTTTGAAGCCGCTGAATATTCATTGTTTTGAAGAGCTTTCACAATATAATTGGGAGGTTGATTTACCTCCTCAAGTTTCCGAAATAATCCTTCATCATCATATTCTAATTCTCCAAGTTCTTGCTCTGTCATTTGACTAAAATCTTCGAGCATTTGAAGTTTTTTCGGAGTAAATTCTACCGTGGGAACTGTAGGGTGTTGAGTTTTTAAAAGTGGTTTTTTTAATTTCTCTTGTTTTCTTTCAAAGGCTTCTTCACCAGTTAGTTTCTGTCTCCGTTTCTTATTTATCTCTTCCTGTTGCTTTACAACTTTTGAAACCAACTCTTGATGTTCTTTAAACTTTCTTGCTCTTTCTTTGGCATTCATTTAGTATTGAAAAATATCATTTAGTATCTCATCTTGTTTCACAACAATATATTTATATTTTCCAATCGTATGTTTCATATAATTTTCAAATTCTTTCTTACTACATAATGTAGAACAATTATCTCTCCAAAAATTATTTATATCTATTGAAATTAACTTAAATAAAATAAAAGTAATAGCATTGTTTCTTATTGAGCGCCGGGGGAGTTGAAAATATGACTGATTAAGATAAATACAATTACAAGAAGAATGTCTCCCTCTTGTATAGTAGCTATCCATTACTGTTTGGTTTCTCTCATTAACACAATCATCAAAGATAATGAGGTTCTTTTTTGATTTATCTAAATCTTGGGGCGAAGGTATGTCATCCGTATTATCACTGAGAATACAAGTTATGGGTTTTGGTTTCGATTTTGATTTCTGTGTATCACAAACTAGTTGTATTATATCCTCAATGTTATAATGATTTAGTTTGTTTTGAAGTTTAAATAAACCGATAATGTCTTCCTTTTTAAGACCCGCATTAAAACCTTGTGATAGTAGTTGATACTCGGGTTGAAAACTTGACTTTGTAAAAATTATTAAATTATCATAATCTAAAAAATTAGGACTAAGGAGCATCTTTAAAAGTAAACAGGTTTTTCCACATCCGCTTGAACCAACTATTAGACACCTCAATGAATTTGGAAGATTTTTATGGTTATTAAATTTTATCTTATTTTCCCAAACAGGTAAAAAATCATTCATTTATATATTTGGAAAAAAGTAATCTAACTTTTTTTGAGCTGTTTTAGAAATATATTTTATCCTGAGTTCTGGTTTAATTTCCAAATAATTCATTATTTTATTTATATAGTATCTTGGGTTAAGATTTCCCTTAAAATTATTTTGAATAATAAATATCATTAAACCCTTATACATTTCCTCAATACAAATAGTTTCTTCCCTTGTAAGAAATGGTGTATTATCATCATAATACTTAACATTCATCTCTCTTATTAATCTTGTAAAGTAATTCATTTTTGGTTCTAATTTAAAAGAGTTATATATATATATATATATTTTTTTTATCATTAATTAGAAGATAATCACAGAATAAACATTGTTTATATGAACCTTCATCATTAAGCCCCACTCTATCACAAGCCGGACAATTCTCTAATTTATCATATGGAGAGTCTGGAAATTCTATCATATTTAAACAGTAAATTTTTACTTAAACTAAACGCAAGTTTTTTTTAGCTAATAAATACAATGTTTCAAAACACAAAAGACAAATTTCAATCAATCTCTACTTCAACGGGAGATATAGAAAAATATGTCAAAGATGTTAAATTGAACAAAGATAAATATGGTAATTTTTGGATTAAACCCATAATGGAAAATAACATGAGTCCCTCTATTTCATTTACAGGACAAGCAATGTTAATTAATAACTCCATTAAAGTAAATTTAACAAAAGTTTCTCCTCTTCTGGCAATTTATTCAAAGCTTGAAAAAGTGATTGATAAAGAAGCTTTAAAATTGAATGATTTTTAACAATACTCGTGGAGAAATTTGTATTTACTTTAATAATCCAAAGGACGTGGATCTAAGTAAAATGAATGATGTTAATATTTCTGGTGAAATGTCATTTCGTTCTATGATAGTTAGAGATTATTTTATAGATAACTTTTAATATTAAAAATGTAGAGATTGAATCCGTTAATGAAAGAAAGTATATAGATATTGATGGGAATATTTTTTCTGCTAATTAAATATGAGTCATTACAGTAGTGAAGATTTTACTATTTCATTGAACACGGATGATAGTATTTCATTGAACTCAGATAATACTAATAGTTTGTGTTCAAATGATAGTTATGAGAGTAGTTTTATTGATGGCGACAGTGAATCAATGAGCGATAGTGATAGAGATAGTATTGATGATCTTATTGCTGAATTTTGTAATGGTAGCTTTATTGATGATAATTTTATTGTTAAATTTAGTTATGATATTGATGATTCAGACTCTGATGCTAATAGTATGGAAGAAAGTGATGAATCAGAATAAGGGCTTCTTGCGATTTATGTTTAAGTAAAAATACATAGATAAAATGCATCAAATGTATTGTACTAAATGTAAAAAGAATGTTAAGAATCTTCTCAGACATGAGATGACTTGGGCACATCTACTTCCAAAGAAAACTACACATTGCGATACCTGTAATGTTGATGTTATCCACTTTAAGAAGCAAACCAAAGAGTGGCAGATGAGCCAGGATTGGTATATTGATGGAAAACATAATGAGTGTGAAAAATACCAAATTAAACAGTAGGAGATGATAATGAAACAAAAGGTTCTTAAAACATATATGAGGTTAAATATTAAGACTGGTTTCTTTGGCTATGGAAGGGATTTTGAGTGGACAGAGAACTTTGATGGTTTTCAAATAATTGATGGAATAACAGTTTATTATAATTTGAAAATGATATGTGGAAGAGGTGGATTTCAAACAAGGTCTCTTAGAGAGAAAGTATAGAAGCTCAAAAGAAAAATACTGATGAGTTGGTAGCATTCGTAAATATCCTAGATGGAGATGGGATCAGGGGGTTGGAAAGAAGTGAAGATGGAAAGGTGTTTGTTGGGTGTATGAAAGAGTGGGAAGAATACTCTCAGGACCTTGATGAATAGGTATTGGTTATTCCTCGAAAAACTATTAGACTCAAATGATAGTTATGGGAGTATGACTCTGAGTATTCATGTGAAAAGGTGTTTAAGTATAGTTTCATATATAAAACGAGCTGTAAAGCTCAAAAGGTGTTTAAGTTTAAGTATAGTTTCATATATAAAACACTCTGTTTTCTCACGCTATAAATATGGTTTTTTGTGATACTTGCGAGAAGGAAGTAAAATATTATAAACAACATATTCTCACCACAAAACATATACGCAAGACACTACCTCCTGCTCCACCTAAAAGACAACATTGTGATATTTGTAAAATATCAGTTCTCAAGAAGGGGCTTAAAGCACATCTTAAAACTAACAAACACTTGTCAAAATTGTTTACTATTAGGAACATTGATGGTGCTTTCAAAGGGCATATCAGGATTCGAATCTTTGACTTTGATCCTCCTGGCCCCAACTCAATTGTTGAGGCTGTGGAAATCATCAAACCCTCTGTGAAAGATCTTATTAAAAAGTCTCTTATTGAGTTGAAATCAATCAAGTTCTATATGGGTATTAAAATGAAAATCTCACAACATGATCCATTCACTGGTGATTATTACAATGAAAAAGCTTACATGATTACAAAAAACCACTTTATATCTTCATATCAAGATTTTAAAACATCAGGAGTCTATGACCAGCTGATCCAACAAGAACAAAAACTTGAGCATACTATTACTGGAAGTGGTTGGAATATAGATGAGATCCTATTTATTGACATTCATATTCTTAAATCAGATCCTCTAAAAGCTTCTTCTTACATTGATTTACCCAGTGTTATCAAAAATAAAAAAGCAGTTATCAATATCAAAAATGAAGAAGACAATAAATGTTTTCTCTGGTCATGCTTGGCACACTTACATCCTCCACATTTTCATGGTGAAAGAGTATCTCATTATGAAAAATATGAGAATACATTAAATATGGAAGATCTAAAGTTTCCTATGGCTTTAAATGATATTCCTAAATTTGAAAAGATGAATAATTTATCAGTTAATGTTTATGGTTTAACAGAAACAAACAACATTCAGGTTGTAAAGCTATCTGACAATTGTAAACAAACTCATATTAATCTTCTATATTTTAATTCAGAGGGAAATTCACATTATGCATACATCAAAGATATTGCGAAGTTAATAAGGCCACAAGTATGTAAAAGGACAAATAAAATATTTGTTTGTATGCGTTGCCTTAACTTCTTCCATACACAAGGAAGATTAGATAAACATTCAAATTATTGTGGTGAACATAAATCGACGGTAATCAATATGCCCAAAACAGGCTCAAAGATCTCATTCAAAGATGAAAATAAAACGATGAAACATCCATTTGTTATATATGCTGATTTTGAAAGTATTTTAGAAAAAATTGACACGTGCCAACCAAATTCTGAAAAATCATACACAATGAAATATCAAAAACATACTCCTTGTGGTTTTTGTTATTATATGAAATCATCCGTTGGTGATGAATATAACAAGTTAGAGGTGTATAGAGGCTCAAATACCCCAGAGGAGTTTGTGAAACGACTAGAAAAAGACTGTGTTCGATTAACCAAGATAATGAGAGAAACCAATGTCCTTGACGAGTGAAGAGAAAAGGAAATTTAGAAAAAACAATGTCTGTCATATTTGTGAGGAGAAAATTGGTAAAGGTTTAAAGGTTAGAGACCATTGTCATCTCACTGGTAAATATAGGGGTCCGGCTCATCAAAGTTGTAATATTAATTATAAACTCCCCTCTTTCATTCCTGTCTTTCTTCATAACGATGCTATAATTATGATACGCATCTATTTATAAATCAACTTTCAAAGACTTCTGGAAGTATCTCAGCAATTCCAAACACGGATCAGAAATACATTTCATTCACAAAAACAATCTTTATAAAAACAGGATTTGACATTTAAAAAAATAAAAATACTTATGATATGATTAATATTAGATTTCTTGACACATTTAAATTCATGGCACTTCCATTGAAAAAAATTGGTTTAAAATCTTAAAGAGTTTCCATGTCTTTCCGAATATTTTCCTGACAATGATTTGCTTACAAAAAAGGGAATTTATCCCTATGACTATATGGATTCATTTGAGAGATTTAATGAAACACAACTTCCTTCAAAAGAAAATTTCTACAATAAATTAAATAATAGTCATATACCTGATAAACATTATGTACACGCACAAAATGTTTGGGAAAAATATAACATCAAGAATCTTGGTGAGTATCACGATTTGTATCTCAAAACCGATGCGCTTTTGTTAGCCGATGTATTTGAGGCTTTCAGAACAATCTGTCATTCCAGATATGGATTGGATCCTGCTCACTATTACACTGCTCCTGTATTGGCTTGGAGCGCGATGTTGAAAATGACTAAGCAAAAGTTGGATCTTATAACAGATGTTGATATGCTCCTTATGATTGAGAAAGCAAAAAAAGGTGGAATTTCACTAGTCTGCTCGAGCAGATACACAAAGGCAAATAACAAATATCTTCCAAATTATGATCCAACGAAAGAGAGTTCGTACTTAATGTACTATGACGCGAATAACTTGTATGGTTGGGCAATGGCTCAGGCCCTTCCTTATGGTGGTTTGAAATGGGTTAAAGAAAAGAATTTCAACAAAGTCTTTGAGAATCTATGTATATCTACACAAGCTGAATTAGATGAAGAAAAAGTTGGTTATTATTTTGAAGTTGATTTGAAATACCCAGAGGAACTCCATGACCTACACAAAGATTTGCCATTTTGTTGCGAAAAGGAAAGCCCAAAGAAGGAGTGGTTAAGTGATTATCAACAATCATTTAATGTAAAGGGTAAATTAACAGAAAAACTTCTTACTACACTTTATGATAAGAAAAATTATGTTCTTCACCAGAGGAATTTGAGACAATGTCTTTCAAATGGTCTCCGTGTTGAAAAGATACATAGGATTCTCAAGTTTAATCAGTCATTGGTTGAAAAAGTATATTGATTTTAACACACAATGTAGGATTGAATCAAAGAATGATTTTGAGAAAGACTGCGCAAAGTTAATGAACTGCAGTGTATTTGGCAAGATGATGGAAAATGTTAGAAAGAGGCAAAACATTCGTCTATCAACATCTTGGGACCAAGCACAAAAATTAATTAATAGACCGAGTTTTATAAGAGCCGAGGACTTTACTGAGAACTTTTGTGCGATCCATTTAGATAAAGAGAGTATTGAAATGGACAAACCTATTTATATTGGAACATCAATTCTTGATTTATCAGTCATTAATGTATGACTACTTTTACACCAATCTTAAGAAAAGATACAAAGATAATGTTAGTCTACTTTATATGGATACAGATAGTTTTATTTTGAAGATTAAGACGGATGATGTTTATAATGATATGAAAGAAGATATTGATACTTATGACACTAGTAATTACAAAAAAAAAAAAAGTTATTTTTTCTCAGAAGATAATAAGAAGGTGATTGGAAAGTTTAAGGATGAATTGGGAGGAAGGGTCATGAGTGAATTTGTTGGGTTGCGATCCAAGGCTTATGCTTATAAATACATTGGAGAGATTGATAAGAAGTTAAGGATAAGAAATTGAAGGGTATCAAAAAGAGTGTAATAAAACAAACTATAAATTTTAATAATTATTATACATGTTTAACAACAAAGAAAGAAGAGTTTAGAAAGATTAATGGAATAAGAAGTTATAAACATCAATTATATTCAGAAGAGATAAATAAGAAAGCATTGGGGGCTTTTGATGATGAGGTTTATTTTAGAAAATGGAATCGATAGTCTCCCTTATGGTCATACAAGTATATATAAAAAAAGAGTGGAGGTAATTGATAAATAAGAAAAAATGAAAATATGAATGATCGTTTTAAGGCCATTTTCCCCGCTAGAGCGGGGGTTAGCCTTGCGGGCCCCATGACAATCATGGTTCCCTGTTTGAGGCAATGTTTTTATGGCCGGATGCCCTTCCTGACGCCAACCCTTGGTCGCCTCTTACGGTGCGCAGGGTGAATGATTGTGCAGGGAATTATTGATAAATAAGAGAATTAATTTAAATACCGGTGAGTTGGGAAAAAAATATATACTTTAATTTTAAAATGGTATGTCGCACAGGAGGCTAAGAGTAGGTATTAATATACTTAAGGGGGGTCTACTCGGGATCATTGATATTTAGAGTAAAAGGTTCATAAGGCTTAGGTCATAAGGAAATAGGGGAGTGGTTTACTAGAGATCATTGATATTAAGAGTAAACGGTTCATAAGGCTTAGTTCATAAGGGTAGAAGGATCATAGGTTTATAAGGCCAGAAGGATCATAGATTCATAAGGCCAGAAGGATCATAGGTTTCATAAATATTAGGGTGGGTGAAAAGAGGCGTTTTGGGATGCAGTAATATCAAAAAAGTTAATGAAAAATGAGGGTGAGAGGAAAAAAATTAACATGTAAGTCAATGGGGGAAAATGAGAGTGGAGAAATAGGGGTGTTTAAAATCAATGAAAATGTCCCTAAAATTCAGAAAATGGTTGATTATTGGAGAAAATTAACATGTAAGTCAATGGGAGAGTGTCCCAACATCAACATTTATTCCCTACTCACGTGCCCAGCAGACTTTGCAGAAAGGTTCCAAGGAGCTGGGTATACGTCTATTGTTCAAACTTTATCAGCATTCAACGAACTCGGTTGCTTGCCACCAAAGCTTAAGTTGACTCGAATGGACGATGGTAATGGACTGGAGAAAACTTTTTCAAATAGGAAAGCAAAATTTCATAAAACATGCAGACTTAAATTCAACCAAAATGAACTCAAACGTGCAGCTAAGCGGAAGATATGTGTAACGGACAAGAGTTCCTCTTCTGGTGAAAAGGAAAAATTCAAACGTCAAAAGGTCTCCAGGACTGGTGATGCTGTTAGTCATTGTTTCATCTGTGAGAAGCCCGCATCTGATGCCCTACCTCTCCATAGAGCCTCAACGTTTGGCCTTGACACTCGAGTGCGACAGTGTGCAATTAATCTACAAGATGAGCGTCTGTTGGCAAAGCTCAGTGAAGGAGACTTAATCGCTACAGAGGCCGAGTACCACAGCCAATGCTTAGTGTCATTGTATAACAGAGATCGAGATAGACCAACAACATCACATGACGAATGCAACACAAATATTGCTCATAACACTGCATTTGCTGAACTTATTTCATACATGCAAACTGCTCTTGAGGATGACAACATTGCCCCTGTTTTCAAACTATCTGTATTGAAAAAACTATATACTGATAGAGTTAACCAGCTGGGAGAGGGCTCCTCTATAGTTCACTCTACACGATTCAAAAATAAAGTTCTAAGCTACTTTCCTGAGTTAGAAGCGCACAATGAAGGTCGCGATGTGCTTCTTGTCGCCAATGCTAAGAAGTTCGTCGCCAATGCTAAGAATATTGGTAAATCGCTAAGAAGTTCGTGCCAGCTCGACGGTGACAGTGAAGCAGTGTTCATCTCTCGTGCTGCAAACATTGTTCATAGAGACATGTTAAGAATGAAATGCTTACCATTCAGTGGTTCATTCAAAGAGGATTGTAAAGAAAATTCTGTGCCTCACTCACTGCTGATGCTGGTCACAATGATCATGTATGGGACAGATATCCAAAACCAAGAAAACTACTTGTCACAGCCAGCTTTGTCTGTATCACAATTGATGACATATAACAGCTGTGTGCGTCGACGACAACAACCATCATTGGAAACGAGACATACTGAACAGCGTGAGACACCACTTCCACTATTTCTCGGATCATTGATCCACTCAAGGACAAGATCTCGAGATCTAGTTGATACACTTTATAGGCTTGGATTGTCAGTTTCATACGACCGTGTGCTAGGCATATCTGCAGATCTAGGAAACTCTGCCATTAGCCACTTTGAAAGTATTGGAACAGTGTGCCCACCTGCACTCCAAATTGGAGTATTCACAACATCAGCAGTCGACAACATTGACCATGACCCGACAGCAACAAGTGCGCATGGATCTTTCCATGGAACGGGCATCTCCTTGTTTCAGCACCCTGACACTGAAAATTGTAGGACTGAGCAAATGCGCATACCTTTAACAAAATCTGGCAAGAAGGTCCGAAAACTACCAGAAAGCTACACACTGGTACCTGCTGTCTCTGCACTGAAGAACGGGCCGCCAGTTCCAGAAGTATGTGGCCTCATGCAATCAGACTGCAGTCTAATGACTGCAGCAGTGGCAGAAGAGCAAAGGTGGTGTGATCATATTAGCAGCGTTGTTGATGATGGAAATGCAGATAAGGATATACATGTGTCATGGGGTGCATATCACGCTACAATAATAGAATCATCAGAGACAACTGATAATGGCCCCACAGCAGTCAGTGCTCTTCTCCCTCTATTCCCTGACGACTCAAAGTCAATCGCAATGATAAGACATTCAATGGAGGTGGTGAAAAAAGCTGTAGCCATACTCAATCCGGGACAAATTCCAGTCATAGCGTGTGATCAGCCATTGTTCAAACTTGCCAAAAACATTCAGTGGATGTGGCCAGAAACATATGGTGAAGGCTCATTTCTGGTAATGTTGGGTGGGTCTGCACATCAAGATGACTCTGCTTAAGGCACTTGGTGATCTGTTAGGTGGCAGCGGTTGGACATCGGCAATAGTGCAAGCTGACATAGCTACACCAGGAACTGCAGACTCATTTTTGAAAGCGACTCATGTCAAGAGAACTGCACGTGCACATCAAGTGACTGCATGCACACTGCACAGTGCACAAGCTTTTCCATGAATCTTATACCAACTACCAAGTATCCCAGGCAGACACTGATGCTGTATCATTTGAAGAGTGGTGCAAATGCAGAGCAGAAGCAAGTCCACAATTCTATTTCTGGCAGCTTGTGCTGGAAACACAGTTGAATATACTGGTCTGGGACAGATCTATTCATGAAGGAAATTTCCTTTTGTATGTGGATGCCTTGACACAGCTGGAATGGCTCTTCTATGCTCTTGACCACTACAACTATGCAAGGGCTGTGTCCATTCACTTGCGGGACATGGTGGTGCTTCGCGACAAACAACCAGGTGTGTTTGCAGCTTTTTGCAAGGGAAAGTTCACCGTCAACAAGACATGCCGACCATTCTCAAGGATGTCTTTGGACGAAAGCCATGAAGAGAACAATGCCTGTGTGAAAGGTGATGGGGGAGCAGTTGGTCTCACCGAAAATCCAGCTCAGCACTATTGAGGTGGATGGTGGCTGGACCAGAGATTTCCCGGGTGGTTGGTGAGTTTCAAAGTGAACTGGACAGGAAGGAAGCAGCATCACACCCACACCATCACGAGGACAAGCCAGGTAGGTCTTATAAGTATCTCCATGAAATTTGGCTAGTTTTTGTATTGCATTACTTGTTTTGTAAAACTAAATTTTTTGACAGTTGTGTAACCCCCAATTACTATATATTTTCAGGAACACAAGTGGCATTCCTCAAGAATGTGAAGTCTCTGATTTTAACAATGAAAACTATGGGAAACCCCTTCTCTGACACCAGTGGAGATCTCTTGGTCCTCGACACGCGAGAGGTGGTCGATTCATCTGTTGTTGAGTCTGTTCGCAAAATGAAACTACTTGGTGAAAATCAACACAACGAGTTCTTTAAGAGTCGGCTGGTGGAGCGCACAACTGCACTCAATGATAGAATAACAAAGAACAATTTGCCTTTGTTCAGATGGCGTCCTGAGAAAGAAAAGTCTCGCACCCAGGAGCAGCTGCTGTCCATGAAACGTGACCGCAATTTGTTTTCAACATTGTACATTGCCAGTCAAATACGTGGAGCTGACCTGGAAGATTTTTTCCAGCATGAAAATCAGTCATTTCCACCTTCAATATCAGACTACGGGAAAATGAGACTTGGCAAAAAGTCAGACTTGCTCCAGTGCCTGGAAGATCTGGTGCCACATAGTGATGATGCCGACCACACTACATCTGAAGTAGACATGGTCATCATTGATGGTGCAGCCATTGCCAACGTGATTATGCCTGGTACATCCGAGACATTCAATGAGTATTCTAAAGAGTTCATGAACTATGTACGGAGGCAATTCACAGGCTCTGTTTGCCGTGTTGATGTGGTATTTGATGTATACAGAGAAGATAGTCTGAAGGCCACCACAAGAAAGAAGAGAGGGAAGGGCATACGGATAAGAGTGGAAGGAAACAAGAAGCTGCCTGGAAACTGGTCACAATTCCTATGGGAAAATGGTAACAAGACAGAACTTTTTAATCTCCTGAGTGAACGAGTGACAAATGAAACATTTCCTGGTATAGTGGTCATGACTCACGGAGAAGAGCTGCGTTGTTCAGAGACAATTGACTCAGACTGGTTGTCCCCTTCTACACAGGAGGAAGCAGACACAAGACTGCTGCTGCATGCAGCAGATGGGGCCAGGCAAGGTTGCAAGAACATCTTGCTTAGAATTGTTGACACAGATGTAGTCGTACTAGCAGTCAGTCTTGCTCACAAGCTTGACAGTGCACAGCTAACTGTAGCATTTGGAATGGGAAAATCGTTCCGTTACCTAGACGCAACCCACATGGCACAGACGCTGGGAAATGATAAGTGCAATGCAATACTTGCTTTTCATGCACTGACAGGGTGTGACACCACATCCAGTTTCACCGGCATAGGAAAATGAACAGCCTGGTCATCATGGAATACGTTTGTTGATGTCACGCCAGACTTGTGCAGACTTGCACAGACTCCAACAACAGCTAGCATAACCCAGCTTCTCCCAAACATCGAGAGGTACATTGTGCTTATGTACGACCATGGAAGCTCTGATGATAATGTGAACATGGCCAGGAAGACTCTGTTCACACAGAAAGGCAGGAGCATTGAAAACATACCTCCGACTCAAGATGTTCTCTATCAGCATCTACTTTGAGTTGGTTATCAGGCTGGCCATGTATGGGGTCAGGCCCTGTTAAAAGCACCTCACCTGCCCAGCCCAGCAGAGTTTGGATGGACGCGAAAGAACAATTTGGCCGAATGGGAAGTGATGTGGAGGAACCTGCCCCCTGCTGGTGCAGCATGCCGTGCTGTTATTAAGTGTGGCTGTATTAAAGGCTGCAGAAGAAGATGTAAATGTGCGGAAGAAAATCTACCCTGTACATTACTCTGCAAGTGCGGTGGTTGTGAGCGAGAAGGGTGACAAGAGAACGGTTGACATTGAAACATGAGTGTTCTTGGACGTTATTGCTCTATCTCATGCACACCAAAAAACGTTTGTACTACTACAGTGTAATTTTCTGAAGTGTTTTCCTAAATGAAAGGAAAATAACACTTTGTACAAATAAACTAGTTTATCGAAACCAGTTTGTGTTACTTTATTCCTGGAATTTTGCATTTTTCCCCTCCAAATGCCCTTAAAGTGACACATAGAGGTCCCCAAAACAATCAAAAATGAATATTTATGTTATCATATATAATCCTTGGTGATACTTTAGTGTGCAGATGATATTAAAATAACAATTTGATATTTTCTGATGTAATATAAATTTATTCTAGCTAAATAATTATTCTGACTAGCGGCCATTTTTAAAATGGCCGCCACGGGTGACACAGGACAGATCCAGAATGCCTCCAATCTTTTAAATGTTCCCCATAATGTCTAGTATTAGTGTACCAAGTTTCATGCTTTAATCATAAAATGCACGATTATTCACCTATCCGCTGGACTGATGGCCACATTTAATAAAAGTATTTTTCCTTTTACTTTTTCCTTTCCTTTTCCCTTTTTCTTTTTCCTTTGCTTTTCCTTTTTCTTTTCCTTTTCTTTTTTCCTTTTCCTTCCTTTTCCTTTTGCCTTTTCCTTTTTTTCCTTTAAAGTCTTTTTCCTGCATATTGAACAAGGCCATTGTCTGCTTTCTTTCTTCTCTCCTTCCTCACCACTCAGCATAACCTTGGTTTTACTAATGTTGACCTGTATTAATTTTTATTCCTGAGTCGAAAATGCTTTTCCGATCATGATGATGCACATTGGTGATGTGAAGAAATGGGTCATGAATTTGTCCAATGGGACGTTATGGACATTGAAATACCATGAAGCACGCTCAGGCTAACCTACGGACTTCCCATAAATGCAAACATGAGTCATTTCCTTGAGTTATCATTTCCTAGAAAGCAGCTACCCCATTAATATCACCTTTTTCATTTTATCTGACCTTAAACAATGTCTTCTTGTTGCGCTGACGAATCCGGGCAGCAGGGAAGAATGGAGAAGATTTGGCCCCCAACTTGCGTTGGGGGGTACAACCACCACGAAGAGGCGTCCCCGATAGTTGTGAGGTGGACGTTATCACACTTGGTGTCAAAAATATTGGCCATGAGAAGGACCGTTGGGTTTTTAATAGAGACCCGTAAAAGGACCGTTGGGTTTTTAAAAGAGAGCCTCAAAAGGACCGTTGGGTTAATAGAGACCCTGAAAAAGACTGCTTGGTTAATAGAGACCCTGAAAAAGACCGTTGGGTTAATAGAGACCCTGAAAAGGACCATTGGGTTAATAGAGACCATTGGGTTTATAGAGGAAAGGACCGTTGAGTTAACAGGGACCCTAAAAATGACCGTTTGTTTAATATACACCCTGAAAAGGACCGTTTGGTAAATATACACCCTGTTAGGACCTTTTGTTAATAGACACCCTAAAAATGACCTTTGGAATAATAGAGATCCTAAAAAGGACCGTTTGTTTCATAGAGATCCTAAAAAGGATCGTTTGTTTAATAGAGATTCTAAAAAGGATCGTTTGTTTAAGAGATCCTAAAAAGGATCGTTTGTTTCATAGAGATCCTAAAAAGGAACGCTGGGTTAAAGAGACCCTGAAAATGGCCATTGCGTTTTAACTTGTTTCACTCCCTCTACTCGCCAGAGAAGAGGATATTGCATTTCAGTCAGTTTGTTACTTCGCAACAACAACAAAAAAAATATTTGCAAGTATGTTGATCACTCCGGATTGTGTGCGTTTTACTTGGCAAAAAAAGAAACAAATTTTTGCAGGTATGTTGATCACTCCGGTTTGTGTGTGTGTGTTTGTGTTTGTTACTTGGCAAAAAATTATTTTTGGGTTTTTTCAAGTATGTTGATCACTCCGGTTTGTGTGTGTTTGTTTGTCTGTCCGCTCACTTATAATTGCCTGCAGGTCACAATTTTAAACCGATCTTCACGAAACTTCACCAATGGTGGAGTTTGTGGTCCGACAAAATCCTATATATTTTTTAGGTCAAAAGGTCAACATAGGCCGAAGGTCTGGCCTGGTCTGGTCTTTCTGGTCCAGACCAAAGGTCTGGTCTTTCAAATCTGGCCTCCAAAGCCAGTCGCCGACTGGGCATCCTCCGTCGTGCGAAGTCCTTCCTTGGCACACCTGAGCTCCTCACCACATACAAGGCTTTCATCCGCAGCTCAATGGAATACTGCTCTCCCCTCTGGGCTGGTGCTCCTGCCTCACACCTAGCTCGTCTTCACGCTGTTGAAACCAAAGCATCAGAATCATTGGAATCTCCCGCGATGAAGCTAACTCCATGGGCCTCTCACTCACTCAACGCAGGCAGGTTGGTGGTCTTTCCGTCTTCTACCGACTCCTCTCTGGCCTTGCCCCCCCCCCCCCCCCCAGCTCTCTCTGGGCTCTGTCCCGCAAATATTCCTACAGGTCGCACAAGATCTGCCTGCAACCCTCTTATGGTTAAACTGCCAAAATCAAGACTCTCTGCTCACCTTCACTCCTTCATGCCTCTTTTCTCCCGCCTCTGGAACAAACTCCCTCACTCTCTTCAATCCCACTCCACCCTCCAGGTCTTTAAAACAGCTGTTCACCACCATCTCTTATCTTCCCCCATCCAAAACCTTGATCTTTTCTACCCCCGCTAATTTCACCCCAAATCCACTTTTTTGAAATACCAATTTCTGTCCTGGAAGTCCCTGGTGTCCTTGTGTTTTATACTTCTCCCACCCCCCCCCCCCCTTCCCACGCCTCCTCCCCCCAAGCCCTCTCCCTCCCACACATCTCCCTGCTCTCAAATGTTATGTTTGTGTGCTTCCCCTTCTCTCCCCATCTTGTCTTCCGCTCCCTCTTTTTATATATTTTGTTTGTCTTGTTGATTTGTTTGTGAAGTAAATGTTAGCTCTTTCACGAGCCTCGATTCAGTATACAAAAAAAAAAAAAAAAAAAGGTCAACCACTTTTTACGAATTTCTAAAATCCTCAATTTTCATCCGATTGACTTGAAATTTGAAAAGGATTTTCATATCGGCGAACTGAATTCAACCACAAACTATTTTTGAGATCAGCATAGGCCAAAGGTCAACCACTTTTTTCCCAATTTCTAAAATCCTCAATTTTCATCCGATTGACTTGGAATTTGAATCGGATTTTCATATCAGTGAACTGAATTCAACCACCAACTATTTTTGAGATAAACAGTGGCCAAAAGGTAAACATAGGACAAAGGTCAACCACTTTTTTTCGAATTTCTAAAATCCTCAAAGTTCAACCGATTCACTTGAAATTTGAATAGGATTTTCATATCAGCTAACTGAATTCAACCACTTCAACAACTTTTTTTTGATAAACGTAAGTCATAAGGTCAACATAGGACAAAAGGTCAACATAAACCAAATTTCTAAAATTGTCAATTTTCATCCGATTAACTTAAACTTTGAAGACTATTTGCACTTCAGGTCACTGAATTCAATCACTAATTATTTTTGAGGTCAAAAGGATGCTCTACCGAGTGTCATTCTACTTTGTTCTGTTTTGCCAAGTGTCACTCTTTGAGTGATTTTTCATCTATCTGTCTCTGTCTGTTTGTCCGCACAGAATAAATATTATTTTCTCTGCAACTATTGGTTCGATCAACAGGAAATTTTCACCATAGGTGCAACTCCACCTGTATAATTTTTAAATGATAATTATGACGTCATAGGCCCCGTGGTTCAGCCGCCATCTTGGAAAACCCGAAAAACTTTGCACCTCTATATCTCCAAAAGTGCTGAATAGAAAAAATTGAGAAATGGCTCATTGTAAAGAACTCTCCATGTGGAATAAAATATGTTAATGCCGATGTCATAGGTGCCTCAATTATGACGTCATAATTGGACAAGTACAAAACTTGATCCGATCAAGATGAAATTTATTGAGCGTCATGTTGACATGAATTGGTGGAGAAAAAATAATAATGATGACGTCATCGGTCACCTGGTTCGGCCGCCATATTTGTTTTAACACAAAAGCATTAAAAACCATTGAAAATACACCCTGTCGAGGGTTTGCAATCTCTGATTGCTCTTTCTTGTTTTTCAGATTGTTTTTCCTACCTTTACCTGCTGAGATCACGTTTCGCGGAGTTGTTGAGATCGATCGCCATGCTGTCGCTTCAACACAAAGTCAAGGATGGCAGTTGGCTCACATGTGACCTTTTCCACTTGGATGACAAATTCTGGCCATGCCCGGAGGGATCCATTCCATTGGTGGGACAGACATTTGGCGAGTGTGCCGTGAGTTCTTCGCACTATGTGAGCACCTTCATGGGCTTCATCTCCATCTTCTGCTTCTTCCTGTCATCCTTACAGTAAGCTGGGGGTCTGGGAGTGGGCTGGGAGCAAAGTGCAGAAGTACTGTTCCTTTTGTCCTGCAGCTTCTTGCTCAATTCAGTGTTCTAGCTCTTCCATGCGCATTGACTCCATGTGAAACAAAAATTGCCATAGGTTGGCAACCATTGGGCAGACTTGCTGGGCTAAATGGTCTCTTTCTGTGTTGAAGTTCCTTGGAAGGGAAGTCATCTATATTATATATTGCGAACCGTGGTGTCTGGCTGTGAGTTTGTCTGTCTCCTGTTTACAGCAGCCGCTTCCTCTGCTGCGTTTGAAAAGCTAAACATTCACTTTTGAATATTATTTCCATGTGGAATGTGTGTGAGATGGCTGTTTTTGGTATCTTGTAGAGCGGTCTCTGTGGGCAAGCCACTCTCCTCTATCTTCCGCCGTCTGTTGCTCATCGGAGACTCGACCAACGTCATTGGCTGCTTTCTGGCCAATCAACTGCCTCTACAGGTACAGGTTACTCATGATGAAGCACGTGACAGTAATCCCAGTTTTGTTATGTACGTATATGTATGCACGGACACACGCTTATGTGGTTTTCATTTTCTCTTGTTGTCCCGGTGATACAGACATGCATAGCCATATGTTTAATCTCCATGGATACCCTGTTGGTCATCCAGGTATTGTACTACAGGTGGAAAAATCGCGGTTCCGCACGTGAGTCGTTGCATCACCTGCCTATTCCGAGTGAATATCGTATTCCATTTGTACAATGAAGGATCATATTCTGAGATGAATGTGGTTTAGTGTCAAGGTATATCTACTTTTTCATCCACAGGTAGTCTGATTACGAACCGTTTTGCGATGATGTGGTTACTCGCATCCTCAATCTTCGTCGTCCTGCTGACTCTGCTATCACTGACCACTTTGCTTCGAAGACCGGATTTCCGTTTGCTGAACAGGTTTCGACCAACAAAGAATGTAAGATGGCGTAAAGCACACCCATTGTCCTACCTGAGCATGCGGCGTTACCTGCACATTTAGTAGGGTCGCTGAATGAACTATCCACAGCACGTGATACAATGTTCATATTTATCGCTGTGGGTTAGTTCGTCCATTTGTGGCCCGAAGGTAACAATGTCCCTTGTGAATGTCATCACACCACGCCGGGATGACGTCATGATACCGTCTGTCATAATGCGAGTTCCTCTTCACAATGATGTTTTCTCTGCAGAGTGAGGTGGTGACAGGTTACCTGTGTGGCGTCTTTTCCTGTTTGTTCTACTTCGGCGCTCGTTTGCCACGACTCTCGAAAAATGTACGATATTGTCCCTTCCGTGTCCAACATTTCTTCCACATCCACCATTCCAGACAATTCCATGTCCACCATTCCTTCCCCTTCCATGTCCACCATACCTACCTCTTCCATCTCCACCATACCTACCTCTTCCATCACCACCATACCTGTCTCTTCCATGTCCACCATACCTGTCTCTTCCATGTCCACCATACCTGCCTCTTCCATGTTCACCATACCTGCCTCTTCCATGTCCACCATTCCTGCCTCTTCCATCTCTGCCACACTTACCTCTAAATCCCCACCATTCCTGCCTCTACCATGTCCACCATTCCTGCCTCTTCCAAGTCCACCATTCCTGTCTCTTCCATGTCCACCATTCCTGCCTCTTCCATATCCACCATTCCTACCTCTTCTACAAATGATCAACACACTAAGGTCTTGTCTGCATTCTGATTGGTTGGTCAGTGGTGTTCAGCATGGTTAGCTTGCATCACCATCACATCATTCATTCCAAGTCAAACTCGATGGTATTCATAGAATACTTACCATGCGCAGTCATCTTGGTGAGAGCCAAATCTTCTGTTTTTGAACGTTTCTTTTTTTTTGATCCAATATGGCTGCCAGACCACGTGAGCAATGACATCATAAATTTATATTCTCTAAATAATTGTTGCATAGATCATGCTCAATAAATTTCAAACTGATCAGACTAAGCATTGTCCCTGTCGAATTATGACGTCATAAATATGGCACCAATGACGTCATCGTTAACAACACCTATTTCCCATATGGAGTTATTTATAATGAGCCACGTTTCAATTTTTTTCCATAGAGCGGTTTTGGAGATATAGAGGTGCAACGTTTTTCGGTTTTTCTAAGATGGCGCGTGTAACACATGACATATGACGATGATTAGCATTAAAATATTCTAAAGGAGGCGCTCCTATGGTGAAAATTTCGTGTCTATCAGACCAACAGTTGCTGAAATTTTTTTAAATAATGATCGGATGGCTAAGTGTTGTATTTGTCGAATTATGACGTCATAACAAAGGCACCGATGACATCATCATTAACATATATTATTCCCCATGGGGAGTCGGTGACAATGAGCAAGGTCTCAATTTTTTTCCATGGAGTGGTTTCAGAGATAGAGGTGCGAAGTTTTTCCAAGATGGCGCCTGTACCACGTGACCTATGACGTCATAATAATCATTAAAATATTCTACAGGAGGAGGCCCTCCTATGGTGAAAATTTCGTGTCAATCGGACCAAGAATTGCAGAGAAAAAAATCCATACTGATCGAATCAAGCATTGTGCTTGTCGAATTATGATGTCATAATTAAAGCACCGATGACATCAGCATTAACATATCTTATTCCCCAAGCGGAGTACTTGACAATGAGCTATGTTTCAGTTTTTTTCCCCATGGAGCGGTTTCGGAGAAATAGAGGTGCAACCTTTTTTCGAATTTTCCAAGATGGCGCCTGTACCACGTGACATATGACGTCATAATTATCATTTTAAACATTCCACAGAAGGAGCCGCTCATATTCTGAAAATTCTGTGCAAATCGGACTAACAGTTGCAGAGGAATTTGTTTTTCATACTGATCAGATCAAGCGTTGTACTTGGTGAATTATGACGTCATAATTAAGGCACCGATGACAACATCATCAATATATCTTATTCCCCACGGTGAGTAGTGAGTACTTGACAATGAGCCATGTTTCTATTTTTCCCATTGGGCGGTTTGGGAGATATGGAGGTGTAACGTTTTTCCAAGATGGCGCCTGTAACACGTGACCTATGACGTCATAATATTTATTAAAGTATTCTGCAGGAGGAGGCCCTCCTATGGTGAAAATTTCATGTCAATCGGACCAACGGTTGCCAAGAAAATGCATTTTTAAAATGCAGAAACGGCGTACGTAACTCAATGCTTAACCCCACTTTTCGCTTCGCGAGCGCAGGGTAAAAATGCACCGATATCTGATTTGAATATTCCTTGGTGTGGCTTCTGCTCTTGGAGTAGAGGGAGAGGTTGTGCATAAGAAATACTGTTTTTAAATCTCGTCCAAAAGAGGAGACTAAATGAACGTGATGGCCTTGTAATCCTCCATTTTGTTTTTCTGTTTCAGTTCGATAGAAAGTCCACGGAGGGAGTATCCCTGATATTGTTCGTCTGCCTTATCCTGGGGAATCTCACTTACACTCTTCATATCTTGTTTAAAGAACCAGCGAATGAAAGCAACGGATGTCACATTCTACGTCACTTCCCTTGGCTCCTGTGGAACCTCGGAGCAATTTGCCTGGACTTCGGTGTATCCATCTTGTTCCGCTTGTGTGATCAGTTTCCGATCCCGGTCGGACGTCGTGATTCGACATGGAGTTTTTCTTTTTTTATTTGTTTAAATGTTTCTTGTGTCTTCCGTTGGAATTTGGAAAAGTTTTTCGTCCGTGCCTTTTTCTCTCCAACTTCCCAGAATTTATTCCTTATCTGATGATAAAACCTACAGATGATTATCCAGTTCTTCCTGTACAAGAAGCCAGGCCAACATTACCTGCATATGGAGATATGAGCCACGTGATGAAGACGGGACCCCTCCACGAACCAGGGTCTTCCTCGTTCTTTACCCTCACCAAGCACAGCTCGTGCACGTACACACACAAATTGTGCACACGCACCCACACACACACACACACACACTGTGACGTCATACCATCGGGTTATAAATAAGGTCAGCACCATCACAAATTCCCCACTTGCACAAGGAAGCACAGGTGTCTCGTTGTGGAGTGTTCTGGGAACCTCATTCGGAGTCCATTATGATCAGTGGTGAAGCTTATTGGGTGAATATGAAGCAAATAAAGGAAATTATTGATCATTTTGCCTTTTGCACTTCTTGATTTGGGTGTTCTTGATGTTGTTATTGGTGTCCATGTGAACGCGGGCTTGTTTTCACATCTGGCTTAATAATTTATGTCAGTGGGTCCACGATATTTTTCCACGGCGTCAGTCAGTCAGTGAGTACACACTATTTTTTAGTCAGAACACAAGAAGAAGAAGAAAAAAGGGAAAAAAAAGAAGAAGAAGAGCACATAAGCAGATTGTTTCTCTGTTTCTCTGTAATGTTTTCCGAGTTTGAATAAAAAGTTTATCTTTGAGTTTGAAATTCACTGCTCGAACCAACATGCTGGAACTCCAACACGAGGTTATTAGCCCCTATTGAACTTGGTCTGAAACGTGGGCTTTTGGATTGGATCTCGTCCATCCGTCTGTCCGCAACCATATCTCGGAGATGTGTGGACCGATTTTGTTCATACTTGGCAGAAAGACAATGTATTAGAAATAGAAAGACTATATTTTGTTATGTCGTTATGTGGAAGTGAAGGGTCGTATATTATGAAAGCAGATCGCACAAAAAGTGAGAAAATAAATAGCACAACAAAGGTGAGGCACCGCCTGAGACACCGTGGGTGGGGGAAGGGAGCTGCCTCCGTTTATCGATGTATGTCCTTTTTACTTTTTTAAGGTAGGAAATAAATAAAATACTCAATCTGAGGAGGGAGCAAAGGTGTTCCATCTAACGGGGAGTTACATTACCAAGCTGCTTGTAGAGCTTCGCCGAGCAGCTTAAGCACTCCAACGATACTGTGGAGATGCCTGGAGCGTCCCACAATGTCCGAATTAGACAAATGAACACTTTTTTTAATAGTCAGACCTGCTGCTGTCAATTCCGGGGTTAACAAATTTCTAACTCTGTTCGGGTGAAGAGATTGTCGATGTTTGCGGGACTTAAATAAAGGCATGAACATTGGCGTTTATCAGCATTGTGATGTACACAGGAATACAGCGATCCGTAGATATGAAGATGAGCTATATTACCTTTCGTAGATATGATGCTTTCTTTTACAGAAACCGCCCTGTTCTGAGGCAAGGCATACTTGAGTTGAGCGGACAAAATTGTGGAATTACGATCCCTAAGCAGAGCGACCCGAATGCAGGATAACCAAAGGTAAGGCTGTGAGCTTAAATGATCTTCAAAAAACACGCCCAAACACCCATTTAAATTCATGCAAAACTATGGAGGTCGAGATGTGCGCATGCAAAGTTTGGGGTCACTGGGTTTCATGGTTTGGGGATTACGGAGGAGACACACACACACAAACATACACACATACTGCCCTTTATTATTATAGATTATCATCATTACCCTCGCCTGAGGAGAGGGTATTGCATTTGAGTCTGTTTATTACTTGGCCAAAAAAAAAATATATTTTTTGCAAGTATGATGCAAGTATGCAAGTTTTTGCAAAGTTGATCACTGGTTTGTGTGTTTGTGTGTGTGTTTGTCTGTCCGCTCACTTATACTTGCCTACAGGTCACAATTTTAAACCGATCTTCACGAAACGTTACCAAATGTTACAGTTTATGTTCCGACAAAAACCTATATATTTTTGAGGTCAAAAGGTCAACATAGGCCAAAGGTCAACCACTTTTTTCTAATTTCTAAAATCCTCAATTTAAATCCGATTGACTTGAAATTTGAATGGGATTTTCATATCAGCTAACTGAATTCAACCATAAACGATTTTTAAGATCAGCATAGGCCATAGGTCAACAACCATTTCAAATTTCTAAAATCCTCAATTTAAATCCGATTGACTTGAAAATTGAATGGGATTTACAAATCATGTAACTGAATTCAACCAATTATTTATTTTTGAGGTCAACGTAAGTCACAAGGTCAACATAGGCCAAAGGTCAACTACTTTTTTCAAATTTCTAAAATCCTCAATTTTTATCCGATTTACTTGAAATTTGAAGGGAATTTACATATCAGTTAACTGAATTCAACCAACAACTATTTTTGAGGTCAGCATAGGTCACAAGGTCAACATATGCCAAAGGTCAACCACTTTTTTCAAATTTCTAAAATCCTCAATTTTCATAAGATTTGCTTGAAATTTGAAAAGTATTTTCATATCAGCTAACTGAAACCAGCCACCAATTATTTTTGAGGTCAACATAGGCCAGATTTAAAAAATTGTCAATTTTCATCCGATTGACTTAAACTTTGAAGACGATTTGCATGTCAGGTCACTGAATTCAACCACAAATTATTTTTGAGGTCAAAAGGATGCTCTACTTTGTTCTGTTTTGCCAAGTGTTGCCAAAATCTGATTGATTTTTTTATTTGTCTGTGCTCTACTTTTCTGTTTGTCTGTTTGTCTGTGCTTGTTGCCAAGTGCTCTACTTTGTTTGCCAAGTGTTCTGTTTTGCCAAGTTTTGCCAAAATCTGATTGATTTTTTTATTTGTCTGTGCTCTACTTTTCTGTTTGTCTGTTTGTCTGTGCTTGTTGCCAAGTGCTCTACTTTGTTTGCCAAGTGTTCTGTTTTGCCAAGTTTTGCCAAGTTTTGCCAAAATCTGATTGATTTTTTTATTTGTCTGTCTGGCTGTTTGTTCGTTTGTCCGCACAGAATAAATATGATTTTCTCTGCAACCGTTGGTCCGATCGACAGGAAATTTTCACCACAGGTGCACCTCCACCTGTAAAAAAATTTTAATGATAATTATGACGTTATAGGTCACGTGGTACGGGCGCCATATTGGGCAAACCGAAAAAATTGCACCTCTATATCTCCGAAAGCGTTGCATATAAAAAATTGAGACATGGCTCATTGTAAAGAACTCTCCATGTGGATTAACATATGTTACTGAAGATGTCATAGGAGCCTTCATTATGACGTCATAATTCGACAAGTACAAAACTAAATCCGATCAAGATGAAATTTCTTGAACATCATCTAGGGAGAAATTGGTGGATAAAAAGATGACGTCATCGGTCACGTGTTCGGCCGCCATATTTGTTTTGCTTCAAAAGCCTTAAAAACCACTGAAAACACGTCCTGGCGAGGGTCTGCAATCTCTGATTGCTCTGTCTTGTTTTAACTGTCGCCGCCCCTTTCAAGATATTGCTGTTGAACCATCTTACCGACGCGATTGATCATTTGGCCTTTGTAAAAGGTTCCCTTGGACCCAATGGCGATTGGTGCAGCTGTGATGGTGCCTTAGTCATGTTGGCGACCCAACCCTTCCAGTAGGCCTTCAAATAATCCAGTATGCCTTCAAAAGATTCCAGATTGTCTGTCACTATGTTGTGATTCTGCCCATATACGTTCAAAACAATGTTTTTTCTCCACCGACGACCTATTTTTTGACTTCCGCAATCTGTCGCTTCAGAGAAGGATACCTCAACTGGTGAGTAATAGAGCTAGGATTCTGTACCATAATAGGCCTACTGAAATAACATGAGAGCTTGCGGTGTGCCAATTCTCCCGGTTCATTGTGCAAGATTATATAGATTTTCATTGAAGTTTTCAGGAATAACAGGATAGCCGAGAGGTATTCACACTCGACTCCATGTTGTCTAACCCGGTTTTGAATTCCGACTCCGCTATAAACGATCATCCCGGTGTTTCACAGATAATGTGATTCATCAATGCGTGTGCCATCCTTCAGACGTCTTCAGATGTTAAATGGGCGTCTGCCAACATTTGTTGGTGGACATTAAAGATCCATGGTGTCCTTTGCAAAGAGTAGGCGAGCTATTGCCGGCACCATGGCCAAACTCCAAATTCCTGCCATAACCAGCAGAGGTCGTTGCATCAGCAACACAGCCGCATCCTCAGCCAATGATGCTACTCCACAGCCTTGTGCTGCGTAAGAACGAAGAAGATTGTACCCTTAATGGTGCTAACCAGGGGTCCATGAGACTGTTGATGAGCACATCCATCTCATCTACTTGTTCAGGTTGGACTTCAATGAGAAAAACAGTGCATGGCCTGAATTTCGGCAGACCCCTTACACGCATAGTTACCTCTCCCACCGAAGGGAGATGGAGGTTATAGTTTCACCTTTGTCTGTCTGTGAGCAAGATTTCTCAAAAAGGTATGGATGCGCATTTGGATGAAATTTGGCAGAGATGTAGCGTATGTGACAAGGATGAAATGTTTCGATTTTGGTGAAGATCCGGATTCGGATCCGGCTAGTAGAATTTTTAAAGTGATTCTTCACCATTGCGAGATAGGGCCAAAAACGATACATAGCAGGATATCTAAAGTTGTGGACGGACTTGGACGAAACTTGGTGGACCGGTTGAATGTGTCACAACGACACGTAGATTCTATTTTGGTGAAGATCTGAATATGGATTCGGATATGAGAATTATTAAATTTATTAATTGATTCTTCACCATTGGGAGATGGGGCCAAAAACGATACACAGCATGATGTCTAAAAAAGTTGGTGACAAGAACATGCCGATTTGATTTTGTCTCAGGTCTAGATGTAGATTTGGCCGATAATCGTTGGATATAAAATGTAAAACTGTTCAGCCTGATGGAGGTGTGGAATTGAATTTTATTCAAATACTTTATGCCCCCCTCCCCCCATAATGGCATTGCAGGTTGTATATCAGAATGGACTGGAATCACCTAATAAATCTAACAGTCTTTCGAAATCCATCCATACAGAATGCCTGAACCATGCTCCTAAAAATCCCTACATTCCTCCTTTTCGTATCGGTATTCTCGCTTGGATTAGATATGTAAGCTCAGTTAAATACTTATCATCAATTATATGCATTTAAATAACTATCAAATATTAACAAAGCAATGGTATCAAATATATACTCTCGGCGGGCAAGCTTCAATGCCACGTAGTGAGCTGGCTTTGAAAATGAATTAACTAATGCTCTTTACCCCAGTAAGGAGAAAAACAACAAGCTGACTTGCCTTGCTTACATACTGTAATCTGGGAACTGGCTTGTTACTACCTGCGCCAGCAAAGGTGGATGGAGGTTATGTTTTCACCCTTGTCTGTCCGTTTGTCTGTCTGTTTGTTTGTCTGTTTGTTTGTGAACAAAATATCTCAAAAAGTTGTGGACGGATTCGGACGAAATTTGGCAGAAATGTAGCGTATGTGACGAGGACGAAATGATTAGATTTTGGTGAAGATCCCGATCCGGCTAGTAGAATTTTTAAGTGATTGGGAGATAGGGCCAAAAACGACACAGCAGGATATCTCAAAAAGTTGTGGACGGAACTTGGTAGACCGGTTGGGTGTCTGATAAGGGCGATTCGAATTTGGTGAAGATCTGAGTCTTGTCTTCTTCTTCTTCACATCCGTGTCGCCTTTGTCTTTTCCCTATTGACTAGCTGCGGTGCGATCCGGCCAACGTCTGGGTGAATCGGGTGAGTCGGGGATCCTGTTAGGTCGCGGTAATACACCACCGCTCGGTCGATATAACATCTGTCCGCGACCCGTAACAATTGGGGGGTGGTGGATGTTATTGTTATTGTTACAGACGCGGCTTAGAGATGTTATTTTACCGAGCGGTTGGTATTACCGCGTCCGCACAGTTACTCCCCAATTAGAACCCGATCCCGCCCAAACGTTGGCCGGATCGCACCGCAGCTGCTCAATGAGGGAAAAGACGAAAACGACGCAATGCAAAGAGGAAAAGGAATAAAACGGGAAGACGTACAGACGAGTAATGGGATTTATTATTTACACAAGCAAAAAGGAGCAATCAAGGTTTATTTACAACACATAAGACGCAGGTGACACAGTGCAAATACTAGCTTATAGTTATACAGACTTAACTTATTCCCAGGACAGAACAAACAAAGACACTGACTCACGCGGGGAATTGCAGAGTGGATTGCTGGAAGGAGGTGTGTGGCTGGAGGGGGGGGGGGGGGGGGACGGCACGGAGCTGGCTGGAGCTTGATCCCGCACGGGACGTCGGGCTGGACCTCGACGGCCGCTGATGCCACCGGGCCTGTCGTGTGCGCGGGATCACGGGTCGGAGCTGCTTGGTGGAGCCGATGCGCTGGTGGGGGGGTCTGGCGTGACGGGTTCTCTCCTCCTTACGCGCTCTTTCTCTGATGACCCAGCTCTTTTTCGTCCCTCCTTGTCTCAACTCAAAAGCGCATCCATTCGGATATGAGAATTATTTAATTTTTAAGTGATTCTTCACCATTGGGAGATAGGGCCAAAAATGATACATAGCAGGATATCTCAAATGTTATGGGTGAATTTGGCCGAAACTTGGTGGACAGGTTGTGTGTGTGACAAGGACACATCGATTCGATTTTGGTGAAGATCCGGATTCGGATCCGGATAGTAGAATTTTAAAAGTGATTCTTCACCATTGAGTGATATGGCCAACCAGACATCGGTATGCTCTCTACTGAGTGCCGTTCTAGTTAAGAAATGTAACTAGTTCAGGACTCCTCATTGGCTAAGCATTGAGACACACTGACATCAATTCTCTATTCCCATGACCTCAATATTTTCCAAGGCTCCCTCCCACCATCAAAATCCCTCCCTCATCTCAAACCAAGAATGTATAAGAGAGCACGAACTGTACCCTTGGGCAAGAGATTTTCTGGACTGCCTGTTGTGTTGTGTGCTGTACTGTATAATCTCTTCCATGTGCATGTTTGATTCAATGATTTAAGCTCACGAACCTGAAAAACTGATTTCTTTCTTCTCCAGAGGTCTTTACCATTACCGTCCATTGAACAAATCTCGAACTCGAATGGCAATCGGTAGAGGTATGCACTCTACCGATTGCCATTCTAGTTCTACATTTGTTCAATGGACGGTAATGGTAAAGACGATCAATTTGAAAGACGTTCTCAGTTCTAGAACTTCACAAAATCCGTGAACATTCATCAGTCTCTTTCGTCTTCAAAATGGCCGCCAAATATCTCAGACATGGTTGGTGCGGCGGAGGCACCAATTAGGCACGCAGGGAACTAAAAACAACAAAAAAACAGCCTGTTCCCGATTGATAACGGTAAAGACATAGATAGCAGTCACCAAACTCGGTACCTGACTATTATCAGGTATCAAGAGTGAACTATTCGTCGTGGATGATTATTCCATAAACAATCCATTGATTCAAGGGGAAATGAACATATCTCGGGAGTCCGAGGCTACAGAACCGCAAAAGAACATAACCTTTCCCCAGCTTCAAAGAACGACTTGGTTTTTGTCCGGGAATGGACATTTCGGACATAAAGATTATTTTTTATTGTCTCAGCAATTACACTGTAGACTCCAAACAATTTTCCCAGCCATGACACACAGGCAGGCTAAAGGTTTCTGGCAACAAACATCTAGCAGCAGAATTCTAAACGAGGTAAATAAGGTCAGATAATCTTTACAATTATTTGTGCCCCGATCATGAAAATGTCGCATTCAAATAAACATACCTGGCATCATCACGCCGGTTTGTCCTCAGGCATGCCAGTCTTTAACTTAACACATTTCACTATACCATACCATATGGTACGTTTCTTTCATCTGAAATTATTTTTGTATCTATATAATAATAGCGTAAGGACTCGACTTTGTTATCCCTTTTACGCAGCACCCAGTGACCCGATGCCCACGGCACGAATGGATTTACGATCTACGAACCGCGCTCTTTGTTTATCACATACAGCCATACTCGAAAAATCTGAATTAGCCGACGGTGGGGCCCAAAAGCATCCGATTAACTGCCGATACGACGCCATCTTATTGGCGTCTGCTGGGTGAAGGCGAAGCAAGCCGTCCGCTGATTGGACAGTCGAAGGCGACAGCAAGCCGTCCACTGAGTGGACAATCCTGAGCATGCATTTGTGCCGGTGTCGTCGATCGTGGTGTACGCTAACCTCATCAGGTGGGTTTACCATAATTTCTTCCAACCACGCTCTTTGTTTATCACGTACAGCCATACTCGAAAAATCTGAATTAGTCGACTTTGGGGCCCAAAAGCATCCGATTAACTGCCGATACGACGCCATCGTATTGGCGTCTGCTGGGTGAAGGCGAAGCAAGCCATCTGGTGCTATGCCGATTCCTATTACGAATCCATTCATTTTTCAAAAGTATATCGTAGCGTTGTCATTTAAGTAGATTGCAATAAATACGTTGTTCATATATGCACTCTTCATTCTCATCTTTCTTCCTAACTCTTACTCGGACAAGCAAATCCCCTATGCCATCCATAATGGTACACTCTATCCATACACCACATCCTCCCTTCCGTGGATGTTCCACGGGTTTCGGCTAGTTTACAAATAAATAGCCCCGAGTGGGCTGGCGCCTGGCAGTCATCTCTTAAGGTTGTAGTTCAGACCTCTGCTTATCTGGGGGGATGTCCTGGGAGCCCCTCTAACCCCCAGGAGGATCCTTGATACAAAATTGAAAATGCTAAGGTTGAGCGATTCTATGGACCATCGAGTAGAAGCTGTATCGGGTTTCAGAGCAATCGGTTGGTAAAATGTCTGGGAATTTGAATTTAGCATTTGAATTGCACGAGGTACAAATGACTTTTTGAAAATGTTCTTCTTCATCCTCCTTACACGAAAGCGTCTCCCTGATGGCAGTTTTTCCAAAAGTCCGTTCAAGAAATGATTTTCATCGGTACACACCTGCACCGCCTTCCTTTTCAATGCTCGCAAGTACAGAGACTCCAGACTGGTTGAAGATCCACACACTTTAAATACCAGAGTCATGACCTTTCTCAATCGTGACTTATTCCGCACATTAAGATAACTGGACCAGGAAATCAAATTAAATGACAAAGCACTAATCAGTTAGAAATTGGTCAACATCAGCATCACACGTTGCTAACACCAAATGAATTCAACTGCCTGAGAAGATACAATCTTTGCATCGATGTATTGTACAAAAATACAGAATCAGTATTTCCATCAAAAGTTAACTTGTTGTTAATTATGGTGTCCAGGTATTTAAATTTGTTAACAATTTCCACCTTACCACCATTTATGGTTACAGGGTCATGATTGTGACGTTTCCAAAAGTCCAAAATAATCTCTTTAGTTTGACACACATTCAGAGTAAGACAAAAGTCCCCACACCACTTGTTCAATGTGTCAATCTCATCGAGGTACAATACAAAGGATGATTGATTGGAAAGACAGCCAACGATGGCGGCATCGTCTGCATACTTAATAAAGTTACAAACTTCTTTAAGAGCCACGCATCCATTGGTGTACAAACTGAACAGTGGAGGTGACAATACACAGCCTTGTGGAGCACCAGTATTCAAGATTGATAACTTTGATAAACTACCGTTCACCCTCACCTGCTGAAGACGGCCTCGTAAAAAAAGCTTTCCACCCAAAGTATGATATGGGGGTTCAAGCACAGGTCACTCAAAACTTTCAGAAGGTAAATAGTTGGATAGTGTTAAAGTCTGATGGGAAAATCAATAAATAACACACGGACATAGGTTCCATTCCGGTCAAGGTGACTTGTGATTAGATGAAGTAAACTGAGCCAGGTATCTTCAACACCTCGTCTTGCTTTGTATGCAAATTGTAAAGGATCCAGTTTAGGATTTACTGATGTTATAAACTTCACCATCAATTTCTGCATACATTTACGCAAGATGAAGGTAAGGGCAACAGGTCTATAAATCATTGAGCTGTCTTGGGTGAACCTTTTGTGGCGTGGGAATAATGATGGACTTTTTCCAACAAATTGGAACAGTATGACTTGTTAAAAGTAAATAACTACTCACATATAGCACGATATCTCAAAAAGCTGTAGACGGATACGGACAAAACTTTGTGGGCAGGTTGGGTATGTGACAGGGAAGAAGTGATGAGATGTTGGTGAAGATTTGAATACGGATCCGGACACGAGAGTGTAATAAGTGTTTCTTCACCATTGAGGGATGGGATGGTACCAAAAACGATATACAGCACGACAACTCAAAAGGTTTCGGACGAGTTATGACAAAACTTGGTGGATGAGTTGGTTGGGTGACAAGAACAAGCCGATTCGATTTTGGTTCAGGTGCGAATCCAGATCCGGCCTATCAGTGGGATGTAAACTGTTCACCAGGTGGAGGTATGCGTTCTACCGAGTGCCGGTCTAGTTAAAATCTGAAAGACTGCCATTCATAAGTCAAAAAAATGGGAAAACTTTCACAGTATTTATGAGAAAGTAGAATTAAAAGTTTCGTTTGGAAACACCAAAAATTATACAAAACACTGGCAAGAGATTGAGCTTGGAACTTGCAGAGTGTTGCAGCACTATTAATAGTGAGCGTAGTCAGAGGGTCATATAACCTGAAAGTTCACTGTATATTTACTTTCACAATAGCAAGAAGATGTCTTACCTTCCTCTGCGACCTATTGCTTGATGTTTTCAACTTCTGGGCCGAGTTTTATCATCCACTGATAACAATGGAGGGTAAAGGCTTACTGTGGGGTGGGGCAATCTAGACCAATCGAGTTCACCCTTGGTTTTACCCATCCTTTGCGAGCTATTGCTGGCACCCTGGCCAAATTCCAAAGTCCGATTCCAAACCTACGGGGTTCCTACAAGGGGGTATAAATACCAACATCCTGTTCTAACCAACAGGTGGCATTCCTTCAACAGCACATCCGTGCCACCAGCAGGTGATGCCCCCGCAGCCATTTGCTGCATACAAAAGCAGAAGAAGACGAGGAAGAAGAAATGAGTGCACATTCTTCTTCGTCTTCTTTTGGGTTTTATGGCGTTTTCAGAGCCGTGAGGCTCTATACACGCCACGTGCCTGAACATCACTGTGTTACAAAAATAAATAAATAAATAAATAATACTAGTACCCGACTGCAAAGCCGCAATGAGCCGGCGAATCCAAAGCCTCTTGCCACTATTTTACCCATCACTATGGCATCAGTAGCTTAGGTAGTTGGTAGTAGGTAGGTGTAGTAGGTACCGTACCTAGTTCAAAATGACACCATTTGCATTCTGGATGAGATTAAAATTTATAAAATGTCCTTCTTGATTAATTCGGTGAATTTCGTCTCAACTTCGGATATTTCCGGCCGTGAAAAACTATCCCCTACGGCCGCGAGATTTCTAAAAAATAATTCTTCGTCAATTTTAGAATATTTGACGCCGTTTTCAGCGTCCGAAATGTGGTAAAAAGCTTTTTTGAAATATTTTTTCAAATGCTCGAATCTCATTGGTTCCAGTGTTTGGTGACGATTTTCGCTGAAGATAACCAGGGCCTGTGCGGGCCCGGGGAACGAGGTTGGTCTTAAAGTATTTTAATTACAAATTAGGGGTGCATAAGATTGTGCATCAAACAAAGACGGGTGAAACAAACTCCTATTGAACTTTTTCGCAATTTTTTAATGCATACTTCCGCATCCGGAAGATGGCGGCCTCCATTGAGTGATTTGGTTTTTGAAATATTTTTTCAAATGCTCGAATCTCATTGGTTCCGGTGTTTGGTGACGATTTTCGTTGAAGATAACCAGGCCCGTGCGGGCTGAGGTTGGTCTTAAAGTATTTCAATTACAAATTAGAGGTGCATAAGATTGTGAATCAAAAAAAGACGGGTGAAACAAACTCATATTGAACTTTTTTCAATTTGTTATGCATACTTCCGCATCCGCAAGATGGCGGCCTCCATGGAGTGATTTGGTGCGTCAAAGCTTCGAAATTCTCAAGGGATCCAGCAAAATCTGGCTTTTCAACATAATACGTACGCGTTCATTCACAACACCGGCTTCACCGGCTAATAATAATAAAGTATTGAAAAGGAGGGCTATGGGACATCCATAGAAATATATAGGTCTCCCACACGCTTTCAAAACGTTTAGGACCGCCTTGCGCAAACGAGGATGCTTCTGGTTTAAATGACCAAAAATGATGGGCAGGTCAGACCCACCGACCCCCTCCTCTCTAACGATTTTAAATAGGAGCAACCTCGGTCCGTCGTTTTGCCAGCATCCCATAAATAAGTGGGATAAATCTTCGGGTTCCCTACAGGCGTCTCAAGTCCCGGAAGGGTGACACCCTATCACGTGAAGGTATGCATTAAGGTGACAGTGCCCAGGTCTAAGCCTGGAGAAAGCCACCTATGGGTCTCTGCGGGGCAGCTGAGGTAGCCGAACAGGGAGGGGGGGGGGGGTCACGTCTGGATTCACCCTGTCACAAAACCTCCCCTTCGTGGTGGTGTCCCACTGGGATTGCCATTTTTTGACGATCATGTCCCTGACCACATTCACAATTTCAGACGGTCCCAAAGGGATTTGGGTGACGCATTCGGATGTGATCGCACACTTGGCTGCAAGGTCACAGGCCTCGTTCCCTCCGATGCCCACATGAGCGGGGATCCAGTACAGATTGACCACAGATCCTCTCCAACTAGCTATGTTGATCAGGTGCAATACTTCGAGCACCAGGTCAAATCTGCATCCCTCCTGTAGAGACTCTAGTGCCTTCAGTGCAGAGAGGGAATCAGAAAAGATCATGGAACTGAGAGGGTTGAACTCGATTATCCATTCCAGTGCCAATACGATAGCAAAGAGTTCCGCTGCGAAGACTGAGAGATGGTCAGATAACCTCTTAGCCTTTGTCATCTTAACATCAGGGATACATATTGCTGCTGCAGTTCTCCCTAGGGAAGGGACTTTGGAACCATCCATGTAAACGTGGAGAGATTGACTCCAAACCGAATGGATGAACTCAATCGCCTGGATGCAGGAAGCAGAGGGGTTATCCTTGTCAACTCTCCCCCATAGATCCAGGTGGATTTGAGGCATAGTAAGAGTCCAGGGGGGGGCCAGATTGGAACTTTATTGACGGACTCAATGGGCAAGGAGTCCAGACCCATTTCACCTGCTACCCGCCTCCAGGCCATCCCAAAGGGAGCGGAATTTAGATTTTTGCCCCATGCCTCATACTCCCAACAGTCTGCAAAAACAGCTTGGACTGGGTGATTGGTCCCAGAGGATATAGATTTGGCCCAGAATTTTAACCTGGACACCTCCCAGCCGAGGGATAGAGGCATATCCCCGGCCTCCACCAAAAGGGCGGAGATGGGTGTACGCACTAAAGCGCCCAGACAGACACGTGGGGCTTTAGCCTGAATGACTTCAAGTTTGCTGCGGTTGGTCTTTGACATGTCTGAAAAAACCTGGCTACCATAATCCAGATGAGGGTGGATAAGGGCTTTGTACAGGAGAAAAAGACTTCCCTGGTGGGCTCCCCAGGAAGTGCCAGTGAGGCATCGAATTAGATTTAGGCCCTTGGCGCATTTAACTGCGACCTTCTTAACGTGGGAGCTCCACGTTATCCCCTTGTCGAAAACAACCCCCAGGAATGACACCTCAGAAGATGCTCTGAGGATGGTTCCACCAATTAATATTGATGTGTCCTGGACCATCCTCTTGTGGGAAAAGATTACAAACTTGGATTTGGGCCCAGAGAACTGGAACCCCCAATTTTGGGACCACAGCTCCACCAAGCCGATATCCGCCTGAAGTTTCCTTAATGCAAAAGTTAAGTTTTTACTCTGGACCCACAGGGCTATGTCGTCTGCAAACAGCAGCATCTTGCCGTGGATCCCTGAGAGGGAGGTTACATCATTGATCATAATGTTGAAAAGTGTAGGGCTTAAGCAGCTGCCCTGGGGGATTCCTTCTTTCAGATGGAAGTAGGAAGAGAGGGTTTGCTCCACTCTCACTTGAAAAGATCTTGTGGCCAGAAAATCCCGGATCCACCAAAACATTTTGCTTCTGACGCCGAGATGGTACAGCTTGAAGAGCAGGCCTTCCTGCCAGACTGTATCGTAGGCTTTGTGGATGTCCAGGAAAACACAAAGAAGTGCCCCCTGACTATTGAGGGATTTTCTTGCCTCGTTAGCCAATAACACAATGTTGTCAATAGCTGAACGCCCCCTTCGGGATCCGCTCTGGGATTCATTCAACAGGTTGTTCCGTTCAAGGAAGAAAACCAGGCGACTGTTCACCATCTTCTCCATTAACTTGCTTACCACCGAGATAAGGGAGATAGGGCAGTATGACAACAGGTTCTGAGGATTTTTCCCCGCTTTAAGGATCGGGACGACTATTGAGTGTTTCCACTCTTGAGGAAATTCTCCTAAAGTCCAAACTCTATTAAATAGGCCGAGAAACACACCCACCACCTTGTCTTCCATATTCTTGAACATATGAAAAGTCAATAGGTCAGGGCCAGGGACACTGTTCCTGGATTAATGGACTGCTTGCCTAAGTTCCCAGAGGGAGAAGTCCAGATTTAGAGGGAAATTTTTGGGACACCAGTCATTGAGGATTTCTCTGTGCTGGGTCTGGAACTGGAACCTGGACACCTTGGACTCCTTGTCGGTGTTGTTTTCTCTACTCAATTCGGAGAAATGTTTGCTCAAGGCCTCGGCCTTGTCCTTATTCGAGGAGGAGGTTCCATCAGGGGAAATGAGTACCGTGATAACCCTTCCCCCATCTTTAATACCGCTCATGGATTTCACCTTCCTCCAAACGGATTGCAGAGAGGAGTCCGGGCTAATAGATGAACAGAAGCACCGCCAATAAGCAGTCTTGGCCCGTTTTATGACCCGCTGGGCCTGGGCTCTTTTCATCTTGTACTCTATTACATCATCCACACTGAAGGATTTTCTCACTTTCTTCAGAGCCTTCCTCCTTTCCCGGATGGCATTCCCACACTCGACATTCCACCAAGGCACTTTGATTTTCCTGCCTGGTGAGCTTCTGCAGGTAGGGATTGTTCCCTGGGCGATGGCTTTCACATTCTGAACTAAAGAACAGTTGAAGTCCGCAATGGTCCCACTCGCGAGATCTTCCCGCACTCCCTCGGAGCACTGACGAGAAAAGGAAGCCCTGTCGGCCTTGGAGAAATTCCAGGGGGAAGTGCCACCGGCGGCCTCGATGTCTCTTTCAAATAAAAGATTTGTAAACACCGGAAAGTGGTCGCTCCCCAGATTATCCCCGTGCACCCACCACTTGCATCTATCTTGCTGCTGCAGACGAAGAGATGAGGTGAGATCAAGGGGGGAGGTTTTCCCCGAGGATGGATTTAAGCAGGTCCCACTACCATCATTTAACGGCACCAAGTCAAACTCCTCAATGATACCTTCGATGCACTCACCATTTTTATCCGTGATATTGGAGCCCCAAAGAGAGTTATGGCTATTGAAGTCTCCACACCAGATTATGACCCCTTCACACTTCCTGAGCACCTCCTGAAGCAGTCCGAGATTTAATGGTTTGCAGGGGTTGTGTAGGTTTATGATCGATAGACCTTCCCTTGAGCAGGAAACCCTGATTGCAATCGATTCCAGTTCAGCATCGCAATTCATTTCCTCGAAGGAAATACCGAGCTCCACAAAAACCCCACAACCTCCTCCACTCCCCCTCACTCTATCCTTGCGGATGAAGGTATAACCAGGGATCCTGAATTGCTTGGGACTTTTGAGCCAGGTTTCTTGAATACATATGATGTCAGGTCTGGGTGTTAGGTCAGTAACAAACTTTTTAAATTCGTCACCATGGGCCGCTAGACTTCTTGCATTCCACTGAATTATTCTCATTACTCCATGGATGAATCCTGCGACTGCTTAGAGTTGCTTCTTGTATCGCCGGCCTTCAATAACTTATTGATCTCCTTGGAGGAAATCCCCTCCCAACCCAGATGCTTCTGGGCTGTGGCAGAAATTATGCCTATTTTCTCTGCTCTTCTTTTGGCTTGGGCTACACAATTAACAACTTCCGTGATGAAGCCAATAAACCCCAGTCTTGAAAAGTTCATGCCCATACTGGTTCTTGGCCCCTCGGTTTGGCATCCTTGATCACTCGTCTCGGTCTGGACTCTCATCTTGTTAGAGTTGGGGCCTTGGCTGCAATTCTAGGTGCCGGGATGATGCCTTCTGCAGGGGCCGGGATGATGCCTTCTGCAGGGGCCGGGATTATGCCTTCTGCAGGGGCCTTGGGGACCTTGCGGACGGCCTCTGCGTAGGACAGCTTCCCTGATGTGTTTTTACTTGTTGGATCTGGATGGCCCTCTGGAATTCAGGGCACCCTCTATAGGCTGCGCTATGCTCTCCACCACAGTTGGCGCAGAACATCTTGGAAACAATACAATCCCTACGCTCGTGGTGTCCATAGCATCTGCTGCAATGCTGCTTACTCCTACAAGCCAGAGCAGTGTGGCCAAACTTCTGACATTTGTAGCATCTTAGTGGGGGGTGGGGGGAATATATTCCTGGACGGAAAAAGCCTGATACCCCAGGAACACTTTGGGGGGAAGAGCCGGGCTGGCGAAGGTTAAAACCACTGATGATGTTTCCACTTTCACCCCTTCCCTTATATTGCAGTGAGCCGGCAGGCATCCACAACTCCCATATCACCTAAGTGGGTCTTAATGTCATCTATCTCGACCGATGGGACAATACCATAAATCACACCACAACTTTCCCGCAGCGATTTAGGGGTGAAGCAGGAGACTCGACTGCCACCAAAAAGAGAGGCTCTCAAGGCCTTGTCGCACTGGGAAGCGGATTTACAAATAATTAGCAAATCCCCAGATCTGAGTTTTTTTAGCACTGATGACGTCACCCAATTCACTCTTGATCAGGGAAGCTATTTGGATTGGATTCTCGGAGCACAGGGGTCTAGACCCCTCTAAAGTCGAAATTATAATGGGAAATCCCCCATTCGGATCATCCTGACCAACTACGGCCTTGCCCGCAGCAGGAGCCTCGGACTCCTCACTGCTATCCTGCCGGGACCTTAACCTCTTCACCTCAAAGGCGTCTCGCATTCAACAACGATCAATAATAATTATCAACCTCCAAAGTGACATGGAATGTTTAGTATGTTAAGAATGTAATATGGTAAACGGCCTGAAACAGTTGAAAACAGATGAGATGTGGCCAAACAATCTTCTGCGCGCGTAAACACACGTCATGTCAAGATGCACAGAGCTGGCCAAATTGGTCTCTCCCCGGAATGGCATTCAAATTACAACATAAACTGGAATGGCACTCAGTCTAGCACAAGCCTCCGCCAAGGTGAACAGTTTCTGTTTTTTTGTATATCACTGAAGGGTCTGATCTGGATTCGGACCTGAACCAAAATCGAATTGGCTTGTTCTTGTCGCCTAACAAACTCATCCAGCAAGTTTTGTCATAATCCGCCCATAACTTTTTTAGATATTGTGCTATATGTCATTTTGGGCCCCACCTCTCAATGGTGCAGAATCTTTAAAAAAATATTCTCTGAGCGGATTTGAATCTTCAAAAAATAATCAATTTGTCCTTGTTGCCCCACTCACCCCCCCAGATTTTCATGCAGATTGATTCATAAACGTGTGTGCCGTCCCTTGCTTGGATGGACGTCAAACTGCGTGTCCCGTTTGCCGACATTAAGGATTCCATCATCTTCTTCACGAAGAGTAGGAGAGCATTCTCTGGCACCATGAGCAAATTACAAATTCCTGCTTAACTCCTGCTGGGAGAGCGATGGCAAACCACCCAGCACGATCCCTCGCCAAGGAACTGCTTCGGCAGCACTGACGCTCTCTGGTACATCAGAATGGTGAGAGTGTCTACCCTGAGTCTGGGAGATCGGTCGTTTAAACTCCAGTCGAGTCATACCAAAGACTTGCCGCTTCCTCACTTGATGCTTATGTCGGGGTTCACCCCCCCCGCCCCCCCCCCCCCCCAATCGGAATGACCACCTGACGAAACTCGGACAATTACAGGAGAATTTATTAAAAACAGGACATGTACATGGAAGATAAGCAGGTGCATAAGCCAGTAACATGCAGCTTGTCCAACACAGCCCTCTCTTAATGTACACACAACCAGTCACAGTTTATATAGTATGCTCAAAGATTTATGACAGGAATCAGATAAGGCACCTGGCTTTTAGCTCATGAGAAAACGATGTCCCTCACCTACGCAGGTGCTCTTTGTTTTCACACTTTTCCCAAATGGGCCAACAGTTTCCATAGCAATGGACCAGTGCTGCCTGGTATCATAACTTTTCTCAGGATATATGAAATCCCTCACACTTAAACAACCATAGGTTGGCAACTATTGCACAGGTTTGATGGGCCTAATGGCTTCTTTTTTATTGGAGGTATCTGGGTCAAATATGCAACAGCTTGGTCCATCAAAAAAGAGGACTTTGCTGTGAGGAACTGCCATCCGATCCTCTCGAAGCAATGAGTATTGTCATATATAATTATGGTTTTCAGATGTTGATCCAGAACCAGAGTACATTGCACAATCACTTTTATTTGATGTGAGAGAGAGAGAGAGAGAGAGAGAGAGAGAGAGAGAGAGAGAGAGAGAGAGAGAGAGAGAGAGAGAGAGAGAGAGAGAGAAAGAGAAAGAGAAAGAGAAAGAAAGAGTATGAGTATATCCATTGGTCTGCACCAATCTGTACAGCAGTTTCATTCCGGTCCCCAACTTTTTCTTAGCAAGTTCAAGGGACTCAAAAAGTGACAACAAGTGTCATCATGCAACACACTGGGGAGATTATTCAGAACAACGAATCAAAGAAGAGCTTACCACATCAACAGGAAACACTATCCAATCACAAGGGAGGGAAGGTAAGGGGTCTCCATTTTCTTAGTTTGCAGTACTTCAGTTTTCCATAGGAGGGTGCTGTCATCTCAGCCTCGATGCATCAAAAACAATCAAATGGGGAAATAGAAATACTGTGCATAGTTTATATTTCTTGCATATACATGTATAAACATAGTTCATAGTTTTCATTCAAAATAGACAACACTTGATAATTCTCCGTGGTCTTCCTACGATATTTAACAATTTGCTTTGGTTTACCTGCAGTAATGGCAAGGTATTTCACTGGCACCAACTTCCAAAGGAATGAACGTTGTCTCTCTATCCTTTGTCATCATTGTTTTCAATCAATCCAGGAAAAGAAATATCATCCACATATTTTACCATAAAACATGATGATAAGCCAGTACTTATACATCCAAAATCACTTACAGTATGTATAGGGTAAACAAGGTCCACGATAAAACACATCCTTGCGGCGTACCAATATTGCATGTGATAAAAACAAAAACCACCGTTTAGAGGCCATTTTTCCCCGCAAAGCGGGGGTTGGCCTTTTCGGGGACCGTGGTTGTTGTTGTTTTTTGGTCCCCTTTTTGAAGCAATGTTTATACGGCCGGATGCCCTTCCTGCCGCCAACCCTGTTTGTTGCCTTTTACGACAAGCAGGGAATTACCAGTGAACTGGTACTCAATTAGCCGACCTCGGAAGGATGAACAGGCTGAGTCAACCCCCCTAGCGTTAATTCAGCCGGGATTCGACCGGGATTCGAACCCAGGATCCTTGGTTATGTTTTTGATTTTTATGTTATCCTAAGCTGGCACCCTAGCCGCTAGCCCAACACCAGGGATCATTGCACGTGATAGTCAGCAAATGTATTACCGAAACGAACTTTTTGTTGTCTATCTGTCAAAACATTATCCATCACATACTAAAATATGCAATTTGGTGTTTGTCTGTCTGTGTATTTTTGACCACGATAAATTTGTTCGTTACTAATCAAATCTCAACCAAACTTAAGAGGAGGACGAAGGGTCACACGATGGAGGTTGTGGGGAATTAATTTGCCCACCTCCCCAAGTAGGTTTTCTTTCTGTCTTTGGCGAAGTCCATGTTAAGATGTGTATCCGTGTTAAGATAGATAGTTGTGGCATTTTTCGAGGCTACTTCTAATTACAAAAGTAACAAGAAAGAGCAATCAGAGAATGCAAACCCTCGTCAGGATGTATTTTCAGTAGTTTTTTTAAAGGCTTTTGTGTTAAAACAAATATGGCGGCCGAACCACGTGACCGATGACGTCATCATTATTTTTTTTCTAAACTAATTTATTCCGAGATTATGCTCAAGAAATTTCATCTTGATCAGATGAAGTTTTGTACTTGTCGAATTATCACGTCATAATGGAGGCACCTATGACATCATCATTAACAAATTTTATTCCCCATGGAGAGTTCTTTACAATGAGCCATTTCTGAATTTTTTCTATTCAGCGCTTTCGGAGATATAGAGGTGCAACGTTTTTTGGCTTTTCCAAGATGGCGGCCGAACCACGTGACCTATGACGTCATAATTATCATTAGAAAATTATACAGGTGGAGTTGCACCTATGGTGAAAATTTCCTGTCAATCGGACCAACGGTTGCAGAGAAAATCATATTTATTCTGTGCGGACAAACAAACAAACAGACAGACAGACAAACAAACAGACAAACAAACAGTCAAACAAATAAACAGACAAACAGACAGACAAACAAACAAACAGACGGACAGACAAACAAACAGACAGACAAACAAACAAACAAATAGACAGACAGACAAACAAACAAAAACAAATAGACAGACAAAAAAAAAAAAACAGACAGACAAACAAACAAAGACAGACAGACAAACAAATAGACAGACAAATAAACAAATAGACAGACAAACAAACAGACAAACAGACAGACAGACAGACAGACAGACAAACAAACAAATAGACAGACAAACAAACAAACAAACAGACAGACAGATGAAAAATCACTCATCGAGCGACACTTGTCAAAACAGAACAAAGTAGAATGGCACTCGGGAGAGCATCCTTTTGACCTCAAAAATAATTAGTGGTTGAATTCAGTGACCTGATGTGCAAATCATCTTCAATGTTTAAGTTAATCGGATGAAAATTGACAATTTTAGAAATTTGGTCTATGTTGACCTCAAAAATAGTTGGTGGTTGGATTCAGTTCGCTGATATGACAATCCTTTTCAAATTTCAAGTCAATCGGATGAAACTTGAGGATTTTAGAAATTTGAAAAAGTGGTTGACCTTTGGCCTATGTTGACCTTATGACCGACGTTGATCTCAAAAATAGTTGATGGTTGGATTCAGTTAGCTGATATGACAATCCTTTTCAAATTTCAAGTCAATCGGATCAAACTTGAGGATTTTAGAAATTTGAAAAAGTGGTTGACCTTTGGCCTATGTTGACCTTATGACCGACGTTGATCTCAAAAATAGTTGGTGGTTGGATTCAGTTAGCTGATATGACAATCCTTTTCAAATTTCAAGTCAATCGGATGAAACTTGAGGATTTTAGAAATTTGAAAAAGTGGTTGACCTTTGGCCTATGTTGACCTTATGACCGACGTTGATCTCAAAAATAGTTGGTGGTTGGATTCAGTTAGCTGATATGACAATCCTTTTCAAATTTCAAGTAAATCGGATGAAAATTGAGGATTTTAAAAATTTGAAAAAGGTGGTTGACCTTTGGCCTATGTTGACCTTTTGGCCTATGCTGATCTCAAAAATAGTTGGTGGTTGAATTCAGTTTGCCGATATGTAAATCCTTTTCAAATTTCAAGTCAATCAGATTAAAATTGAGGATTTTAGAAATTTGAAAAAAGTGGTTGACCTTTAGACCTCAAAAATATATAGGATTTTGTCGGACCACGAACTCTACCATTTGGTGAAGTTTCGTGAAGTTCGGTTTATAATTGTGACCTGTGGGCAAGTATAAGTGAGCGGACAGACAAACACACACAAACACAAACAAACACACAAACCGGAGTGATGAACATACTCGCAAAAAATTTTTTTAATTTACAAAGTAACAAACAAACAAACGGACTCAAATGCAATACCCTCTCCTCCGGCGAGGGTAACGAGAACGGCACTCAGTGGAGAGCAAACCTCCGCCAGCTTGAACAGTTTACGTTTTGTATCCCACTGATACGTCATATCTGGATTCAGACCTGAAACAAAATCTAATCGACTTGTTATCATCATCTAACCAACTTATCCAACAAGTTTCGTCAAAATCCGTCCACAACTTTTTGAGATATCCTGTTCACAAACAAACAGACAGATAGGGGTTGAAAATATAACCTCCCTCCATCTTTGGTGGTGGAGGTAACTCGATGGTATTCATAGAGTACTTATCCTGCGCAGTCGACTTCGTGCGAACCAACTCTTCTGTTTTTTTCCCTTTGTTCCAACATGGCTGCCAGACGACATGACTGATGATGTCATTAATTTACATTCTCCAATTTAATTGTTGCGTCGATCACGCTCATGAAATTTCAAACTGATCCGACTAAGCGTTGTGCTTGTCGAATAATTACGTCATAATGAAGGCACCAATGATGTCATCGTAAACAGCACTTATTCCCCCACGCCACGTTTCAATTTCTTCCATGGAGCAGTTTCGGTGATATCGAGGTCCAAAGTTTTTCGGTTTTTCCAAGATGACGCCCGCACCACATGACCTATGACCTCATCTTACTAAAATTCACCAAATGTCTGTCTGTTCCCAGGTACCGCCTAAACGGCTCATCCGATCGCAACGAAATTTTGGGTGGGTAATCCTGGGAGCCCATGGAGTAAAATAGGCTATATTGTTTTTTCAATTTTTTCCCCAATTTTCCAATTTCCAATATTTCCAATTTTCCATTTTTCCAAACACGATGGAATAATATTTACCGATATGAACAGTGATGTGGCTTTGATTGAAATTCTACAAATACTGTTTAGATTTTGATGATTTTCGTGTGATATGATTTAACGGATGTTTATATGAATCGTTTAAAAAAAAAAGAAGCCTTCAATTTCTGATATTTTGCCTTTTCATTTGGGCCTCCCAATTGAAGCCCCGCCCTTAGGGCAGGTACCGTTGCTCGTGGTTATAATTGTACAACCTAGTTGAACTGGCCTGACGTGTTGTAGAGTACAAATCAGCCACATCAAACCACAGTTTTTCTACTTTTTCTTTTCCAGCTTCCCAGAGCTCCTTAAGAATGCTCGAAAGGGCCCCATCGTGTCTGAGCAGAAACTTTGCATTCTCTGGTGACATTTTTGCTTCGTGTTGGCATAATACAATAGATATCACTATTCTTGAGATAACAGCGAAGAAGAGGGAATCTTTCTCCTCACCTGTTAGGGGCATCACGCTCTCATAGCCTGCCATAACATGTCCACCCACCACAATCTTCTCTGGATGATTCAACATCATGTAAACCATAAGTATGGCTAACTCTGACACGTAAAAGCCAGGGAAGATGTCAGCAAAATCGATGATGCCTGAGATGTTGTAATTCTTGCTTGTGGGACAAATCTTGGGACTGTGAACGAGGCTCATATGTGTTGTTTGGTTTACGTCTTCTGTACATTCTTCCACTAGAATGTTGTCATCATTGAGGTCGCCATGAATAGGTCCTGCAAAAAAAAAAATTGATAGATTGTAGCCTTCCTTTTCTTTGCGTCTGCATAATGCTTACAACAAAATTATATCACCCTATTTAATTGCATTTGAGGCCATCTATACATTATGGAGCCATTGGAGGCCATATATTTATTATGGACGCCATCTATTTATTATGGAGGCCATCCAGTTTATTATGGAGCCATTGGAGGCCATCTATTTATTATGGAGGCCATCTATTTATGATAGAGGTCATCCAGTTTATTATGGAGCCATTGGAGGCCATCTATTTATTATAGAGGCCATCCAGTTTATTATGGAGCCATTGGAGGCCATCTATTTATTATGGAGGCCATCTATTTATGATAGAGGTCATCCAGTTTATTATGGAGCCATTGGAGGCCATCTATTTATTATAGAGGCCATCCAGTTTATTATTGAGCCATTGGAGGCCATCTATTTATTATGGAGGCCATCTATTTATTACAGAGGCCATCTATTTATTATGGAGGCCATCTATTTATTATGGAGGCCATCTATTTATTATGGAGGCCATCTATTTATTACAGAGGCCATCCAGTTTATTATGGAGCCATTGGAGGCCATCTATTTATTATGGAGGCCATCTATTTATTATAGAGGCCATCCAGTTTATTATGGAGCCATTGGAGGCCATCTATTTATTATGGAGGCCATCTATTTATTACAGAGGCCATCTATTTATTATGGAGGCCATCTATTTATTATGGAGGCCATCTATTTATTATGGAGGCCATCTACAAATTATGGAGGCCATCTACAAATTATGGAGGCCATCTACAACTCGCGAGGGAGTTGTAGATCTCTCGTTATGGGAGATCTCGCGAGATCTTGGAGACGGTGGCAGGGGTTTTCGACGGTCCACACGGTCTCCACGTTTTTCAAAGTAAAGTCTGTTCACAATTGTATTTTGTCGAAACTGTATTTATCGTTCGGTGTGTGAACTTATAGTGTGCCCCTTGGAAGTTCCTCGGTGTTTATCTTTCATAAATCAATCGTTTGTTTGCCGTGTCGCGAGCAAGGCCTTGCAGCCTCAGGCTTCCCCCGTCGAAGGTTGTTCCTTCCTTCGCTGTTTTGCTAGGTTTTTTGATTTCCCCTTCTCCACCAAGCTTCACCAAACATCACCCCCCCCCCCCCCCAAAACAAACAAAAAAAACAAACAAAAAAAACTTTTATTTCCCTTTCTCCTCGTGTGCTTTTGCTTCTGCCCACGTGCGCTGTCTCGCCCCGCCCCCATTTTCCCCTTGCCTTCCACCTTTTGCCCTGTTCAAGTGACTCGTGGTCGTCGCTCTAGGCTTCCTCTCCCCATTGGTATTTTTGTGAATATAAGATTGTTCTTCACAGTTCTGTTTAAATATGTTTCAACTATCCCCTTCAGTGTTTTGTTCAGTGGTTTATTACAACACGCTGTTTTTCTTCTTATTTAAAAGGCTCCTTTCAATTTCCTCTTCAACTCATTCCATTTCAAAAAAATATTCAATCTCTTATGATTCCAAATCACTCCATGCTCTAAATTCTCATTCATTCCATCCCTCCATCGTTCTTAAACGAATCGCTAACTTGAAAATCACAACAAACCAAATTTGTTATATATGTTCATCTTTCATTAATCATCCACTTTCTAAACTCCCCCCTTGCCCCTCCCCTTCAAATCTCCCCCCCAACCATCCCTCCCAAATTCTCCCTCCTCCCATCTCCTTCTCAAAGCTTCCTCCTCCCCACTTCCTCTCCCTCCTATGTCATACCTCCACCTCCCCCAACCTTCTAATTTCCTCTGCCCCCCCCTCAAACAAACTCTCACTGTGCCTCATTCCATCACCATCAAACCTTTCGTCCTCCTCATCCTTCCCTTTCTTGTAACTCTTCTGTAATCTCTGACACACTATCAACTGCTCTTCCTACATCCCCCTCTCACCCTTCATCTGACCCTACCCCTCCCCTCCCCTGTCCTGCACCCGATGCTCCCCATCTCTCCTCACTAACGGTATGGACCTCAAACATCCGGGGCCTTCGCTCAAACCTGATTGATCTCTCCATTCAGGTTGCTTCTGAAAATCCAGACTTGATCTGCTTAACAGAAACTTTCCTCCTTCAAGATGTCTCTGATTCCTTAATATCTCTTCCTGGTTACTCCCTCCTCCGGTATGATAGACCTGATCCTCGTCCTGGTGGTGGGGTGGCTATCTTTATCAAAAACTCTCTTCCTCACTCTCCCTGCACTGCCCTCTCTCCACCCCACCCACAGGAGTACCTCTGGCTACGGCTTCCTCTCCGCTTCCACCTTTTGTTCATATGTGTTCTGTACCGTCCTCCAAACAGTGATGTCTCCATTTACATTTCTCTGTCGGACAACATGGACCAACTTCTATCAACTCATCCAAACTCTCTCTTTCTCATATGCGGCGACTTCAACTGTCATCATGCCAGCTGGCTGGGTGTGGGTTCATCTTTCACCAGCCATGGCACCTCAGCAAAGGACTTCTGCGACTCATTGGGACTGACACAATCTGTAAATTTCCCGACCCGGGTCTCGGTCAATGGAGTATCTTCTCTTCTGGACTTGGTTATGATGAACTTCCCAGCAAATGTCTGCTGCTCTTCTTCTGCTCCAATCGGTTCTTTTGATCATGTGCTTGTTAAAGTGGACATCTCACTGGCCATTCTCAGAGAGCCTCCTCAGCGCCGACGAGTCTGGCATTTCACTCAGGCCGACTGGCACGGTCTGCAAGCAGCCATCAATCAACTGGACTGGTCTCCCATCTCTAATGCCTCTGACATCAATTCTTCCTGGGAATTCTTCCAAAGCAAACTGTTCTCTCTCATGCACAGATTTATCCCATCTTGTCTTCAGTTGTCTTACCCTTCCTCCCATCCATGGTACACTGAATCTTGTGGTGAGGCAGTTGCCCTGAAACAACTTGCCTTTGCGTCTTGGAAGGCAAATCCAACTGAAGGCAATCTCAGTTCCTTCCACCAAGCTCGAAACAAGTGTGTTTCTACCCTCAGGAGTGCCAGGAAGCACTATCTCTCCACACTCAAGATTGAACTCTCAAACCTGTCTCCTTCCTCCAAATCCTGGTGGCGTCTGGTCAAATCCGTTTCTGGTGTTTGTTCCCCCTCCATCCCCTCCCTTACCTCAAATGGCTACACAGTTGACACCGCACGTGACAAAGCCGAATGCCTCAACTCTGTGTTTGCCTCAAAATCTTGTGTCCCAAACCCATCTCTCTCTGTTCCCACCTTTCCCAGTCGAACCCAACTGCTCCTGGACTCTGTGTCCTTCTCTCCTGACAAGGTCGAGAAGTTTTTATCAAACCTCGACTCTGATTCTGCAACTGGACCAGATGGCATCAGCCCTCGGGTCCTAAAATCCTGCTCTGCCGCTCTATCTCACCCTCTCTCTGTTCTTTTCACCCTCTCTTTTGCTCAAGGTCATCTGCCAGCATCTTGGAAATCAGCAAACATTACCGCTTTACACAAAAAAGGTGCAAAAACAGATCCTTGCAACTACAGACCAATCAGCCTGCTCCCAATTATCAGCAAAGTCATGGAATCCATCATTGCTTCAGATATCAAATCCTTCCTCTTCTCCAATGGCTTGATCTCTGATCATCAATTTGGATTCAGACCAGGTCATTCTACTCTGGACATGTTGCTTCTGCTGTCTCAACAATGGATGGAGGTCCTCAATGCCAAACAGGAAATCAGAGCTGTCTCTGACATATCACGTGCCTTCGATACGGTCTGGCACCCAGCTCTGCTCACCAAACTCACCTCCTATGGTATTCAGGGAAATCTCCACTCATGGCTTGCGGATTTCCTCTCTGGTCGTAGGCAACGTGTGGCCCTGAATGGATTTCTCTCATCTTCCCTTCCTGTTCTGGCTGGAGTTCCCCAAGGTAGTGTTCTGGGCCCTGTGCTATTTCTGGTCTTCATCAATGACCTCTCCGACTCTCTGGAAAATCCTCTCTATCTCTTTGCTGATGACTCCACTATCTGCCGCTCCATTCCTCATCCCTCAGATCGACAGTCTGCAGCCTCCTCACTCTCTGCAGACCTGGACAAAATCACAGACTGGTCAAACAAGTGGAACATGTCTTTCAATCCTGACAAATCTCACACTCTTACAATGTCTCTCCGAAAGGACCGACTGGACAACGCTCCCATCTACTTTCTCAACAATCCTCTCCAAGAAGTTCTGTCGCTCAAGCTTTTGGGTCTCACTATCTGCCATGATCTTTCTTGGGAAAACCACATTTCCAAGCTGGCCTCCAAAGCCAGTCGCCGACTGGGCATCCTCCGTCGTGTGAAGTCCTTCCTTGGCACACCTGAGCTCCTCACCACATACAAGGCTTTCATCCGCAGCTCAATGGAATACTGTTCCCCCCTCTGGGCTGGTGCTCCTGCCTCACACCTTGCTCGGCTTCACGCTGTTGAGGCCAAAGCTTTCAGAATCATTGGAATCTCCTGCGATGTAGTCAACTCCAAGGGCCTTTCACTCACTCACCGCAGGCAGGTTGGTGGTCTTTCTGTCTTCTACCGACTCCTCTCCGGCCTTGCTCCCCCAGCTCTCTCTGTGCTCTGTCCCCCCAATATTCCTTCAGGTCGCACAAGATCTGCCTGCAACCCTCTTATGGTTAAACTGCCAAAGTCTAGGCTCTCTGCTCACCTTCACTCTTTCATTCCCCTTTTCTCCCGCCTCTGGAACAAACTTCCCCACTCCCTTCAATCCCACTCCTCCCTCCAGGTCTTTAAAACAGCTGTTCACCACCATCTCTTATCTTCCCCCATCGAAAACCTTGATCTTTTCTACCCCCGGTAATTCACCCCAGAGTCCTTGCAGTGTTCATATGTTTTATTCCTCTCCCACCTCCCCCCAAGTCCTCCCGATGTCCCTGCTCTCAAATGTTGTGTTTGTGTCCTTCGCCCTCTCTCCCCATCTTGTCTGCCGCTCCCCTTGTTTTTTGTGTTTTGTGTGTCGGTTTGTCTTTTTGTGTGATTAATGTTAGCTCTTTCACGAGCCTCGATCTTGTATACAAAAAAAAAAAAAAATCTATTTATTACAGAGGCCATCCAGTTTATTATGGAGCCATTGGAGGCCATCGAGAGCAAAGATTTGTTGTTCAAATAAAAACATTTCATTGCGGCCAGGTGGATTGACAGGATGGCCGAGAGGTACGCATACTCGCCGCTAAGCTGTCTAGCCTGAGTTTTAATCTCGACCCAGCTGTAAACTGTCATCCTGGTGTTTCACAGGCCTGATGATTCATCAATATGTGTGCCATCCCTCAGATGGACAATAAATAGACATTCCATCTGCCTGTATTAGTTGGTGGATGTTAGAGATGTCATGCTGTCCTTCGTGAAGATTAGACGAGCTATCGCCGACACCATGGTCAAATTCCAAATTCCAGCCCTAACCAGTAAGAGGGCACTGCATGAGCTGCACAGCCATGCCCTCAGCCAATGATGCTTTCCGGCAGCCTTGTGCTGCATATTAATGAATAAGAGGAATTGTGGCCAGGTGGTAGTTCACAAACTAGATGACGTCACAGAAAGGAGTGGTGTTGGACCATGTGTTTGTATTTAAATGGTTCCTCATCTGGTCCCTAATTAATGTCTCCAACAACTGAAGTCACAACTTCCTCAAACATGTGCCTCAATTCTTCTGTCGATCCTTTCTTAAATAACGGAGTGACATTTTCTGCTCTCCAATCCTCCAGGTACCTATCCTGACTCCAGTAAGCTATTACATATATACATTTAAATCTCACTTACCTGCTCAGCCACCTCCCTCAATACTCTCAGGTGTATATTATCTGGTCCTGCAGCTTTATCTGCTCTTAGATTTCCTAGTTGTTTCTTTACTTCCTCCACTGTGACCTGGATCTTCTTCAAAAGTCCTTCCTCATCTCCGTCATAGATACTCTCAACTATTGGCAATTTTCCTGACTGTTCTTGTGTAAATGTTGAAGCAAAATACCTGTTTAATACCCTGCAATCTCGCTTTCCTCATAAACGCTCTCGCTATGCTATTCCTTAATGGACCCACACTTGTCCTAAACTGTTCTTTATCCTATTGTATACGTAAATAATGCCTTGCTATTATGATTAATATTCTTAGCCATGTCCTTCTCATACTCTCTCTTTTGGCTTAACAAGTTATTTTAGTAACTTGCCTCTGCTTACACCTGTACTGATATAAAATCTACCTCTAGTCCTGTTACTTTATACCGAATAAATTCCTTCTGATTCTCCTAAATATCATTCCTTATCTCACTATTCAACCACCATGGTCTCTTCCTTATCTCACTATTCAACCACCATGGTCTCTTCCTTATCTCACTATTCAACCACCATGGTCTCTTCCTTATCTCACTATTCAACCACCATGGTCTCTTCCTTATCTCACCACTCAACAACCCTGGTCCCTTCCTTATCTCACTATTCAACCACCATGGTCTCTTCCTTATCTCACTATTCAACCACCATGGTCTCTTCCTTATCTCACTATTCAACCACCATGGTCTCTTCCTTATCTCACCACTCAACAACCCTGGTCCCTTCCTTATCTCACTATTCAACTACCATGGTCTCTTCCTTATCTCACTATTCAACCACCATGGTCTCTTCCTTATCTCACTATTCAACCACCATGGTCTCTTCCTTATCTCACTATTCAACCACCATGGTCTCTTCCTTATCTCACCACTCAACAACCCTGGTCCCTTCCTTATCTCACTATTCAACCACCATGGTCTCTTCCTTATCTCACTATTCAACCACCATGGTCTCTTCCTTATCTCACTATACAACCACCATGGTCTCTTCCTTATCTCACTATTCAACCACCATGGTCTCTTCCTTATCTCACCACTCAACAACCCTGGTCCCTTCCTTATCTCACTATTCAACCACCATGGTCTCTTCCTTATCTCACTATTCAACCACCATGGTCTCTTCCTTATCTCACCACTCAATAACCCTGGTCCCTTCCTTATCTCACTATTCAACCACCATGGTTTCTTCCTTATCTCACTATTCAACTACCATGGTCTCTTCCTTATCTCACTATTCAACCACCATGGTCTCTTCCTTATCTCACCACTCAACAACCCTGGTCCCTTCCTTATCTCACTATTCAACCACCATGGTCTCTTCCTTATCTCACTATTCAACTACCATGGTCTCTTCCTTATCTCACTATTCAACTGCTATAGTCTCTTCCTTATCTCACTATTCAACCACCATGGTCTCTTCCTTATCTCACTATTCAACTACTAGAGTCTCTTCCTTATCTCACTATTCAACCACCATGGTCTCTTCCTTATCTCACTATTCAACTACCATAGTCTCTTCCTTATCTCACTATTCAACCACCATGGTCTCTTCCTTATCTCACTATTCAACGACCATAGTCACTTCCTTATCTCACTATTCAACCACCATGGTCTCTTCCTTATCTCACTATTCAACTACCATGGTCCCTTCCTTATCTCACTATTCAACTACTACAGTCTCTTCCTTATCTCACTATTCAACCACCATGGTCTCTTCCTTATCTCACGATTCAACTACTATAGTCTCTTCCTTATCTCACTATTCAACCACCATGGTCTCTTCCTTATCTCACTATTAAACTACCATAGTCTCTTCCTTATCTCACTATTCAACCACCATGGTCTCTTCCTTATCTCACCACTCAACAACCCTGGTCCCTTCCTTATCTCACTACTCAACTACTATAGTCTCTTGCTTATCTCACTATTCAACCACCATGGTCTCTTCCTTATCTCACCACTCAACGACCCTGGTCTCTTCCTTATCTCACCACTCAACAACCCTGGTCCCTTCTTTATCTCACTACTCAACTACTATAGTCTCTTCCTTATCTCACTACTCAACAACCCTGGTCTCTTCCTTATCTCCCTATTCAACTACCATAGTCTCTTCCTTATCTCACTATTCAACCACCATGGTCTCTTCCTTATCTCCCTATTCAACTACCATAGTCTCTTCCTTATCTCACTATTCAACCACCATGGTCTCTTCCTTATCTCACCACTCAACAACCCTGGTCCCTTCCTTATCTCACTACTCAACCACAATGGTCTCTTCCTTATCTCACTACTCAACCACCATGGTCTCTTCCTTATCTCACTATTCAACCACCATGGTCTCTTCCTTATCTCCCAATTCAACTACCATAGTCTCTTCCTTATCTCACGATTCAACCACCATGGTCTCTTCCTTATCTCACCACTGAACAACCCTGGTCCCTTCCTTAACTCACTACTCAACTAATATAGTCTCTTCCTTATCTCACTACTCAACCACCATGGTCTCTTCCTTATCTCACCACTCAACAACCCTGGTCCCTTCCTTATCTCACCACTCAACTACTGTAGTCTCTTCCTTATCTCACTACTCAACGACTATAGTCTCTTCCTTATCTCACTATTCAACCACCATGGTCTCTTCCTTATCTCACTGCTCAACTACTATAGTCTCTTCCTTATCTGACCACTCAACTACCGTAGTCTCTCCTTATCTCACGACTCAACTACTATAGTCTCTTCCTTATCTTACCACTCAACTACCATAGTCACTTCCTTATCTCACTACTCAACTACTATAGTCTCTTCCTTATCTCACTATTCAACCACCATGGTCCCTTCCTTATCTCACTATTCAACCACCATGGTCTCTCCCTTATCTCACTACTCAACTACTATAGTCTCTTCCTTATCTCACTATTCAACCACCATCGTCTCTTCCTTATCTCACCACTCAACTACCGAAGTCTCTTCCTTTTCTCACTATTCAACCACCATAGTCTCTTCCTTATCTCACCACTCAACTACCGTAGTCTCTTCCTTATCTCACTACTCAACTACTATAGTCTCTTCCTTATCTCACTATTCAACCACCATGGTCCCTTCCTTATCTCACTATTCAACTACCACAGTCTCTTCCTTATCTCACTATTCAACCACCATGGTCTCTTCCTTATCTCACTGTTCAACCACCATGGTCTCTTCCTTATCTCACTACTCAACTACTATCGTCTCTTCCTTATCTCACGACTCAACTACTATCGTCGCTTCCTTATCTCATGACTCATCTACTATAGTCTCTTCCTTATCTCACTATTCAACTACTATAGTCTCTTCCTTATCTCACGACTCAACTGCTATAGTCTCTTCCTTATCTCACTATTCAACCACCATGGTCTCTTCCTTATATCACTACTCAACCACTATAGTCTCTTCCTTATCTCACGACTCAACTACTATAGTCTCTTTCTTATCTCACTATTCAACCACCATGGTCTCTTCCTTATATCACTACTCAACTACTATAGTCTCTTCCTTATCTCACGACTCAACTACTATAGTCTCTTCCTTATCTCACTATTCAACCACCATGGTCTCTTCCTTATCTCACTATTAAACTACCATAGTCTCTTCCTTATCTCACTATTCAACCACCATGGTCTCTTCCTTATCTCACCACTCAACAACCCTGGTCCCTTCCTTATCTCACTACTCAACTACTATAGTCTCTTCCTTATCTCACTATTCAACCACCATGGTCGCTTCCTTATATCACTACTCAACTACTATAGTCTCTTCCTTATCTCACTATTCAACTACCGTAGTCTCTTCCTTATCTCACTATTCAATCACCATGGTCTCTTCCTTATCTCACTATTCAACCACCATGGTCTCTTCCTTATCTCACTACTCAACTACTAGAGTCTCTTCCTTATCTCACCACTCAACTACCATAGTCGCTTCCTTATCTCACTACTCAACTACAATAGTCCCTTCCTTATCTCACTATTTAACCACCATGGTCTCTTCCTTATCTCACCACTCAACAACCCTGTTCCCTTCCTTATCTCACTACTCAACTACCATAGTCTCTTCCTTATCTCACCACTCAACGACCATAGTCCCTTCCTTATCTCACCACTCAACAACCCCAGTCTCTTCCTTATCTCACTACTCAATGACCCTGGTCTCTTCCTTATCTCACCATTCCACAACCCTGGTCTCTTTCTTATCTCACCACTCAACAAGCCCGGTCCCTTCCTTATCTCACTACTCAACTACCATAGTCACTTCCTTATCTCACTACTCAACTAGCATAGTCTCCTCCTTATCTCACTACTCAACTACCGTAGTCTCTTCCTTATCTCACTACTCAACTACCATAGTCACTTCCCTATCTCACCACTCAACTACCATAGTCTCTTCCTTATCTCACCACTCAACAACCCTGGTCTCTTCCACATCCCATTTTACTCCTTTGAATTTTGCAATTATACTCAGTATCAATGTTAAGCACTTGCTTGAATGTTGTATATTCATACGAGCTTGGGATTCACAAGGACAAATTGTGTAATTATAGGATTGGCTTAACACTACAGGAAGCTTATACCTGAACGGAAGTATGGAAGCTGGGGCAGCATGCTGGACGCACAAACCTGTAGCACATCATGCACCAGTTTCTGTATTGAATTCCCATCTAGAGACTTCACGAGTGGTATTAGCTTGAGTAGGTTAGACATGTTCCACAAGGAATTGGGATCAAAATAGTTTTCAGAGGATGGCTTGAAGTCCTGTGCACCAGAAGGAAAGGGAATTAACCTGCGAATCTAAATGTGCAGTGACATCTCAAAGCAATCTGCAATCTATTAAATTAAAGTTATGAGTCGTGTGTGTGTGTGTGTGTGTGTGTGTGTGTGTGTGTGTGTGTGTGTGTGTGTGTGTGTGTTTGTTTTATGAGGAAGACAGCACATTATTTTCACACACCAAAGGTCAATGTCACAATAAAAACTTTCAATTTTTAAACAAATCAAGGTTAAACAAGAATGACAGCACTGTGGTCACAATCTGAGACAAAATCCGGTAACATTCCAAATGGGAAACACACATTTAAAGCACCATTAAAAGATGAACAGCATGATTGGGAAATACACAATTAATGCACTATTAAAAGTGAACATCATGATTGGGAAATAAACAATTAAAGCACTGATGAAAGATGAACAGTGAGATTGGGAAACACACAATTAAAGCACTATTAAAAGTGAACATCGTGATTGGGAAATAAACAATTAAAGCACTGATGAAAGATGAACAGTGAGATTGGGAAACACACAATTAAAGCACTATTAAAAGATGAACAGCGTGATTGGGAAACACACAATTAAAACACTATTAAAAGATTAACAGCGTGATTGGGAAATACAGAATTAGAGCACTATTAAAAGATGAACAGCGTGATTGGGAAACACACAATTAAAGCACTATTAAAAGATGAACAGCGTGATTGGGAAGCACACAATTAAAGCACAATTAAAAGATGAACAGCGAGATTGGGAAATACACAATCAAAGCACTATTAAAAGATGAACAGCGTGATTGGGAAGCACACAATTAAAGAACTATTAAAAGATGAACAGCGAGATTGGAAAACACACAATCAAAGCACTATTAAAAGATGAACAGCGAGATTGGGAAACACACAATTAAAGCACTATTAAAAGATGAACATCGTGATTGGGAAACACACAATCAAAGCACTATTAAAAGATGAACAGCGTGATTGGGAAACACACAATTAAAGAACTATTAAAAGATGAACAGCGAGATTGGGAAACACACAATCAAAGCACTATTAAAAGATGAACAGCGAGATTGGGAAACACACAATTAAAGCACAATTAAAAGATGAACAGCGAGATTGGGAAGCACACAATTAAAGCACAATTAAAAGATGAACAGCAAGATTGGGAAACACACAATCAAAGCACTATTAAAAGATGAACAGCGACATTGGGAAACACACAATTAAAGCACAATTAAAAGATGAACATCATGATTGGGAAATACACAATTAAAGCACAATTAAAAGATGAACAACGAGATTGGGAAACACACAATCAAAGCACTATTAAAAGATGAACAGCGAGATTGGGAAGCACACAATTAAAGCACAATTAAAAGATGAACAGCGAGATTGGGAAACACACAATCAAAGCACTATTAAAAGATGAACAGTGTGATTGGGAAACACACAATTAAAGAACTATTAAAAGATGAACAGCGAGATTGGGAAACACACAATCAAAGCACTATTAAAAGATGAACAGTGAGATTGGGAAACACACAATTAAAGCACTATTAAAAGATGAACATCGTGATTGGGGAAAACACAATTAAAGCACTATTAAAAGATGAACAGTAAGATTGGGAAACACACAATTAAAGCACTATTTAAAGATGAACAGCGTGATTGGGAAGCACACAATTAAAGCACTATTTAAAGATGAACAGTGAGATTGGGAAACACACAATTAAAGCACTATTAAAAGATGAACAGCGAGATTGGGAAACACACAATCAAAGCACTATTAAAAGATGAACAGCGAGATTGGGAAGCACACAATTAAAGCACAATTAAAAGATGAACAGCGAGATTGGGAAATACACAATCAAAGCACTATTAAAAGATGAACAGTGTGATTGGGAAACACACAATTAAAGAACTATTAAAAGATGAACAGCGAGATTGGGAAACACACAATCAAAGCACTATTAAAAGATGAATAGTGAGATTGGGAAACACACAATTAAAGCACTATTAAAAGATGAACAGCGTGATTGGGAAACACACAATTAAAGCACTACTAAAAGATGAACAGCGTGATTGGGAAACACACAATTAAAGCACTATTAAAAGATGAACAGCGAGATTGGGAAACAGACAATCAAAGCACTATTAAAAGATGAACATCATGATTGGGAAATACAGAATTAAAGCACTAATAAAAATGACAGTGAGATTGGGAAACACACAATTAAAGCACTATTAAAAGAAGAACAGCGCCTTTGGGAAGCACACAATTAAAGCACCATTAAAAGAAGAACAGCAAGATTGGCAAACATATTTAATGTGCTATTTAAAGATGAACAGCAAGATTGGCAAACATATTTAATGTGCTATTTAAAGATGAACAGCGAGATTGGGAAACATATTTAATGTGCTATTAAAAGATGAACAGCGAGATTGGGAAACATATTTAATGTGCTATTAAAAGATGAACAGCGAGATTGGGAAACATATTTAATGTGCTATTAAAAGACGAACAGCGTGATTGCAATCGCCGGCAAAAGCCAAGCCACCGGCAAAAGATAATAACATGGTAACAACCACCGGCAAAAGCCAAGGAGGAGTCGGCTGAACTAAGCCTGCCCCCATGGACCTAATAAGGCAAAAGACCCGCCCAGAGGAGGCGGAGAATCAATGGGCAGAGAAGAAGGTCAGCAGGCCACGCCCTGAGGGACGCGATTGGCTCTCGCGGGGGAGGAAACTTGTGCATTTTCTGCTTGCTTGGACATTTTCCAAGTTTGGAGGAAGTGTGCATTTTCTGCTTGCTTGGACAGGAAGCTGGCCATTTTGTGTGCTGAGATTTTTTTGTGCATGCTTTTGGGGAGCGAGGAGCTTTTGTTGCGTCGGCAGCATTTTGAAAGAGGTCTTGGCTGTGGTGCTCTTCGGGGGAGCTGGAGGCCGCGTTGTGCTTCCCCACAGAGTGGTGGAAGCTAAAAGAAGGCCAGTCTTCACTACTCACCCCACGACTCTGGACGCCTTCGAAGCGCAGGCTTTCGTCGTCCGTCGTCACTTTGTGCGTCGAGTGTTGCATTGCCACACTCTCTAAAAAGGACCCATTTTGGGCTGCAGATAAGTGCCGGCAAAAAGGGAACATTTTATTTTATTTTAATTTCCCCTGTGTGTGTGTTTGAGTCAGTAGGTGTAGGGTCCCTCAAAATAGGATTTAGTTTTACCTCAGTCTTTTTTCGACATTTCTGTCTGTGCTTTATTTTTGCATCATAATTGTTTTGTATTTTATTTGTCGCCCGCCCACCCCACCTCCTGCCCCCTTCATCCCCCCCCCCCCCTCCTGAGTTAGACCAAGTGGTTTGGCCCATGGGTATAAAGCCTATGATTGGCTGTGGGGCAGGGGAGGGACCAGGAAGTTGATTCAGGTGAGAGAGAGAGAGAGAGAGAGAGTGGCCATTTTGGAGGAGGCAGAGTGACTCATGGCAGAGTGACTTTTCGTGTGTTTGTAGAGTTTCCAGCTGCAATCTCTCCACCTGAAAGTTGTGCCTGATAAACCCCTGCGGCCACCTCTCTACCTGAATAGTCAGGTTCACTATGTCAATAAATTATATTTCGTTCAAAATCATGGTAGATTAGCAAACCTATACATTTTTGGAAAGGTTATAACATAAGGAAACTAAAAATCAATGTTTACATTTGGAGAGATACCTGTATGGCGGCCATTTTGGATTTTCAAAATGGCCACTGTAAAATACATATTTTGTTCTATTTCTGCCTCTAATTACCCTAAAAACTTTTTAAAATATACTAAACCTATATTTTCAGGGACAAGGAATCCAATGAAAGTATCAAATTAGTGCTATGGGGAATGGTAAGACACGAATCAAAGGTTTTGAATTGCAAAATACTGTCTTTATATTCGCGATAAGTTGCATAATCAAATACATGTTATCATTTTGTACAGGCAGTTAATAACATCAAAATGTGTCACAATAATTCATATCACCAAACATACACAGGCAGTCAGCAAAATCATACATACACATGCAGTCAGTATAACTTCACATCTACACAGGCAGTCAATGACAAAATATACACAGGCAGTCAATGGCATCAAACATACACGATTACAGAATATGCCATTTAGAGTTCGTCATCACTGTCCTGTGTGTCGTATCCGACAATATAGTCCGCATCGTTTTCACAGTCCGTTCCACACAAGCAAAGGTCGGTCAAATTGATTGGCAAATCGAATTGGTCGAATGGTCGATCGAATCGAATTCGATGAATCGAATCGAATCGAATCGATCGAATTGGTCGAATGGTCGAATGGTCGATCGAAGCGATTGGTCGAATGGTCGAATTGGTCGAATGGAATTGGTCGATTGGTCGAATTAGTCGAATTGGTCGAATCGAATTGGTCGGAATTGGCAAATGTAAACATTGATTTTCAGATTTTCCATGTGATAACGTTTCCAAAAATGTATAGGTTTGCTAATCTACCATGATTTTGAACGAAAAAACATAGTGAACCTGACTAGAAGGTTGACTTTGATTAAACTCTTGCTACCGCTGGGCCTGCATTGGGGCCTACCGCTGTGCCTGCATTGGGGCCTACGGCTGTGTCTGCATTGGGGCCTATGGCTGTGCCTGCATTGGGGCCTACGGCTGTGCCTGCATTGGGGCCTACGGCTGTGCCTGCATTGGGGCCTACCGCTGTGCCTGCATTGGGGCCTACGGCTGTGCCTGCATTGGGGCCTATGGCTGTGCCTGCAATGGGGCCTCCGGCTGTGCCTGCATTGGGGCCTATGGCTGTGCCTGCATTGGGGCCTACGGCTGTGCCTGCATTGGGGCCTACGGCTGTGCCTACATTGGGGCCTACGGCTGTGCCTGCATTGGGGCCTATGGCTGTGCCTGCATTGGGGCCTATGGCTGTGCCTGCATTGGGGCCTACCGCTGGGCCTGCATTGGGGCCTACCACTGGGCCTGCATTGGGGCCTACTCCTGGGCCTGCCTGGGGCCAATTGTGGGGCCTGCCTTGAATGCAGTGCTTATTAGAACTCTCGCGTGCAGCTCCTCCAGTTCGGATCCCCAACCTGGCCATAAGTTGATACGGGAGGATACAGTACCGCTCACATCCGCATCGTCTGGGTCTCTCCTCTTCTGACATCTTCAGGACCACTGGACTGTAGGTCCTCCCTTGGGGACTGACTGGAGTCCGAGGGGTTCCCTCAGGTCACCCCGGTCCTTTACACGAGCAGCACCCTCCAGCCCTGGCTGCCTACTCCTTCCCTCTCGTGCTGGCCTAATCTGTTTTTTCCCTCTCTTCTTCCTTCTTTGTTTGCTCTTTCTTTATGTGTAGGAATAGATTTTGATTGTTATAACCTATAAATAAAGCCGGTTTGATTGAATGATTGGCCTGGTGTGCTTCAGGCCGTAACAAAACATATTACGTAAGAACTCTGCCATAAATAGAAAATACAAGACTTTGATTGGGATGATGATGATGGCTGTTGGATCATCGTTGGCATGACAATGCCGCCTGCTGCATTGCCATATAAAAAAGGGTAAAACGATCGTTAGCCACCTTGAACTCCAGAGCAGATCTTTCCTCCTTCGACAGGAAGGTACGACATGGCATTCTCTTCCAGAATAATCCAGTCTCTTTGGCATTAAAAACCTGCTCTGGCATAAATACCTTCGCCTTGATTCGTTTGTTGAGCTGAGGTGGGTAGTTTTGCTCAGCGTCATGGTTGAATTGCCGAAATGGCCATGGTTGAACTCGAGCCTTCAGCCCTGGGTACCTCGTGGAAACGTTGGTAAATCCGCAATGGTTTCTCCCATACCACTGGTTCACTCAACCTCAAAGGTGGGTAACTTCGCAATGGTTTCTCCCACATCACTGGTCCATTCAAGCTCAAAGGGGGTAAATTCGTAATGGTTTCTCCCACATCACTGGTCCATTCAAGCTCAAAGGGGCTAAATCCACAATGGTTTCTCCCACATCACTGGTCCATTCAAGCTCAAAGGGGGTAAATCCACAATGGTTTCTCCCGTATCACTGGTTCACTTTACCTCAAAGTTGGGTAAATTCGCAATGGTTTCTCCCATATCACTGGTTCGCTTTACCTCAAAGGGGGTAAATCCGCAATGGTTTCTCCCGTATCACTGGTCCACTCAGACACTTTTTCTGTGTTTGGTCCTCGATCCAAACATTAAGTGCCTTTTTTCATCCTTTCAATAACCCTGGTGTTGGGCTAGCGGCTAGGGTGCCGGCTTAGGATCCTAGGATCCTGGGTTCGAATCCTGGTCGATCGCTGAATTAACGCCAGGGGCCAATTAACGAATTAACGCCAATTAACGCCAGTTGACTCAGCCTGTCATCCTTCCGAGGTCGGCTAATTGAGTACCAGCTCACTGGTAATTCCCTGTTTGTCGTTAAAGGTGGCAAAAAGGGTTGGCGTCAGGAAGGGCATCCGGCCGTAAAACATTGCTTCAAAAAGGGGACCGAAAAACAACAACAACCACGGCTCCCGAAAAAGGCCAACCCCCGCTTTGCGGGGAAAAATGGCCTCTAAAGGTGGTTTTTTTTTTGGTTTTTTTTCATCCTTTCAATATGGGAATCACGGGACTGGAACGAGACTTTTTCTGGTGAGCTGGCATGTTGGGAATGAGTTCTGACGGGAACACTTGCTGTAAGAATTGATCCCGTAATGGCGGCCCACAGATGCCGTTCTTTGACCTCTTGTCAACGTATCTAACAACTCCATTTTTATTTTTTTTGCACAATATCATAACCTTTCTCTGCTTTTTGGCACAACTAATTTTGTCCATTGTTTTACGTTTGGGCGCCATTATTAACTGTTGTGTGACTACTACATCTTGGAGATCTAGTAATACAAGATATCCGTATGTCATTCCCTGTTCAATGACGATTCATTATTTCCCTCGCCAGAAAAGAGGATATTGCATTTGAGTCCATTTGTTTGTTTGTTTGTTTGTCAGCACAGAATAAATATGATTTTCTCTGCAATCGTTGGTCCGGTTGACAGGAAACTTTCACCATAGGTGCACATCCTCCTGTAGAATTTTTTTAAATGATAATTATGCCGTCATAGGTCACGAGGAATGGGCGCCATCTTGGAAAAACAGAAAAACGTTGCACCTCTATATCTCCAAAAGTGCTGCATAGAAAGAATTGAGACATGGCTCATTGTAAAGAACTCTCCATGGGGAATAACATGTTAATGATGATGACATAGGTGCCTCCATTATGACGTCATAATTCGACAAGTACAAAACTTCATCCGGTCAAGATGAAATTTTTTGAGCGTCATCTAGGGATAAATTGGTGGAGAAAAAAATGACGTCATCGGTCACGTGGTTCGGTCGCCATATTTGTTTTAACACAAAAGCCTTAAAAACCACCAAAAACACGTCCTGGCGAGGACCTGCAATCTCTGATTACTCTTTCTTGTTGAACTTGCCTTCGTTACCGTATGTTGGTCAGATTACTACAATCAGCGGTGTGCAAGAAACAACGAAAGGCTTGTAATGTAAGGTAATCATACACACAGATGGACGCAAACAATTCCTCATCTCAGCTCAAAAACCTTTCATTTCTCCCCACATGTTGGCCTTTCGGAAAGACTGTTTCAAATTTGCTCCGAATACCTCATGTCACCTCTGAAGACTTAAAGGTGCATCAGTTGCACGTTCAGAACGTTATTGCATCACCCCTGCATATCATGTACCATGGATGGCCTATGGATAGGTACGGTATGTGACCTAATTTTTCAATAGAGATCAATATAACTGCAATAGTTATCATTGAAAAGGGCTTCAAAAATACATTAAAATTATATATAAATCATTGTTGTAGAGTTAGTTAGTATTAAGGAAATTATCAATATTTTTTTTTTTAAAGGGAAAACAGCTGATTTTAGGGTTTAGGCCTTTGTGTAACATGGAGTTAAATGGGAAGGCTTGTGACCCAAATTCAGGTGTTTAGTCTTTCAGTGTAATAACTTCCTCCATACTTGACATATTTAATATAATATTTTAATAATATCTAACCCTAACCCTAACAACTTTAATTAATTAAATTAATTTTAATTATGAGCTTTAATTAATTAACTTTAATTAATTAACATGAATTAATTAATTCAATTTATTTTATTTTTATTTATTTTATTTTTCTTTAAAATAAAAATTATAATTTTTATTTTAATAATTTATTTTATTTTAGTTATTTAATATTAAAATTAATTTTACTTATTTATTTAATTAATAAATAAATAAAACTTTTAGTGAACAAAGCCCATGGGATATACTTTTTAATGACTTAATTTATACTTCATAATCATGCAATTAACATATTAATTAGTGTTACTAATTACTTTAATTTGTGATATTAATTACTTTAATAAATCAACCTTATGAACTCATAAAAGCATCTCCTATGCAAAACTTAGTTCACATATTTTGTACTGAAGGAAGAAAGCCCATCTAGACGAATTAAATCATGTTTAATTATTATATGATTTATGTAAGAGCTTGCAATGGTCGAGTGGATAAAACATGCAAATAAAATCCTCCATCCACATAATAAATGCATCACTTTAATAAAATACCAATGAATAACAATTAAAACTTTTTAAACTTACATTCTAATGCCATACTTCAGAAAAAGTGATTATTATGGTGTTTTTAGAAGGCAGATTGTAACACGTAATATGGGGTGCAATTTTAAATTAATCAGATGCGCTATTACCAGATGTGATTTTTACGGCGTAGCCCGTAGGGCAATGCCATCGAGAACAGCGTTTGTCTGTTCGTTTGTCCCCACAAACGTACACCAATCAGAGCTGAGGATCTGGTCACATGACAGGGGGACACGTTTAATAACCATTACAGTTGCATATTTTCGTGAAAGGAAATATTCCACCCTCTGTGGAACGTTTTGGGGTCCCAGCGGGTGTTGTAATGTTGGTAGGAGGTTTCAGAAATTCCTCAATACAATTATGATTTTGAAATGCGATCGACACGGACCTTGCTCCCGAATCCGGAAGTGAACAGTTGACAACGGTCCACTGGTTTGATAAATCTCAATACAATCATGATTTAACATTGTATTTTGATATATGAACAATATAGTATTAATTAGTGATTGGAATGATGAATGATGGATGCTGTTTGGAATGAAAATATAGAGATATTGAGTTTAAAACAGAATTAGGAAATGACGTAAGGTTTTCCATCTGTGACATTTGCGGATTCTCCATTTGCAGTTTTGCCATTGACTGGATGTAGTAACATTCAGACTGGGTACGTTTTTGTCTAAGTCTTCACAAATGTGCTGTCAATGCCTGACATTCGACTAAAGGTGGCACAGGAATGTGGAATTTATTGGTTTATCGTTTGCCATTCGCTGTTTTTTTTTACCCAAGTCATTCTCGAACGGGCTGTCTATGCCTGAAGTCAAAAAATATTCATACTTACATGATTTGGTAACTGCTAATGGGTATCCACACCCAGGTTATACTATCCTATTCAACTAAAGTATCATCAAACCCGACTACACCGTTGTTAGACTATCGGTCTCCTTTTTTCATTACTGGCTGCAACTTTCCATTTTGTGGATCATATAAAAAATATGCAAATCAATCAATTATCACCAGATTCGACAGAGATGGAGAAAAATATATAAATTTCAATTTCTATAAGTTTTAAAACAACTTAGTCACCTTTGTGTAAATTGATGTTGACTTTGACAACACCAAACTTTAAACGAATTTTTTTCAACTTCCTGCTATCGTTTGTGTTTTTATTGTTTGTTACAACTTCCTTGTGTTTTATACTTCTCCCACCCCCCCCCCTTCCCACGCCTCCTCCCCCCTCCCACGCCTCCTCCCCCAAGCCCTCTCCCTCCCACACATCTCCCGATGTCCCTGCTCTCAAATGTTGTGTTTGTGTGCTTCCCCACCGCTCCCTCTTTTTATATATATTTTGTTTGTCTGTTTGATTTGTTTGTGTCATAATTGGTAGCTCTTTCACGAGCCTCGATTCTTTATACAAAAAAAAAAAAATCGTGCAGATATTTATTAAAACGCGGATGAAGGGGTGAATGTCCTCTTCATAATTGATAGTGCTTTCCCTAGATTACGCAATTATCACAAGCTTAGGGGGGCTCAAAGCCGGATTATTGAAAATGACCGAAGCAGGTGCATGTAATTTACATTGACTACTATAGTACGTCACATACGTACTATGGAGATCGTTGGTGCAGCCAAAGCAGTTACTTGGCTACAATCCTGGTCTGGTCGCCATTTTGGCTCAGGAAGAATTATTGCATGAGGCAATTACGTTATGTGGAAGCTTGCAATCAGGTGTTCTGCACATCCCTCGTACCAAAAAGGCATTTGGAATGAATATGAGAACAGTCCCTCAACAATTATATTGCCATTTATACATGTTCGGTTTTTCTTATGGTGGGGGTATAGCTTTTGGACATTAAACCAACAAAAGGTTAACGGAATTTATTGAGAGAGAGAGAGAGAGAGAGAGAGAGAGAGAGAGAGAGACAGAGAGAGAGAGAGAGAGAGAGAGAGAGAGAGAGAGAGAGAGAGAGAGAGAGAGAGAAAGAGAAAGAGAAAGAGAAAAGGAGGAGAAGGAGAAGGAGAAGATTTATGCCCTAATGTACTTGGAGAAAAGCATTCATACCTTGGAAATCCTTAAAGCAAGAGTTATTGCACGACTCATTGCACTCTCGATGTGAAAATGTATTTGTAGCTGCAGTAATTCAGAATGGTACCTGCAAGGTGAGGTTCATGAATGCTATCAGACTTCCCAGCTTGTAGAACATGTCCAATTCAACAGCAACCCTTGCTAAGGGTACTCCAGGCATGTATTCCAGAAGCCGAACGATGTACCTTTTAGGCCCATTCTCGCTTTCTAGGAAAACACAATGTTAATCCAGTATGAGTAGTGAAATAAACATTTTGCTCCAAATCATGGCTCCGCATGCACTTGCGCTTTCCTAACTAGCGTTTCACATTTTTACTCACCCAGCTACATAATAATGTTCATGCAATTTGTTTTTTGTTTTATTGTGCTCTATAAACATAAATAGCATGCACCTTAAAGTATTATCGGTACACTGTATTATTTTAGTGATATTGTGACGTAATGAAAGCAAGGGGAAATGAACAAAAACATTAATAGCTTCAAATCAATTGTTAGAACGACCCTTTAGTCACATTACAAAATGAAACTTCAAATGGTTTCCACAGTGGAAGTTACAATTCTGTTCTTTAAGGCGTAGCCCGTAGGGCAATGCCATCGAGACAGCGTTTGTCTGTCTGTATGTCCTCACAAACGTCCACCAATCAGAGCTGAGGATCTGGTCACATGACAGGGGGGTTTGTTTTGTAACCATTACAGTTGCATATTATACTTAAAGGAAATATAATAACCTTCTGTGGAACGCTTAGGGGTCCCAGCTGGTGTCGTATGATAGGTAGGTGGTTTCATAAATTCCTCAATACAATTATGATTTTGAAATGTGATCGACACGGACCCTGCTCCCGAATCCGGAAGTGAACAGCTGATGACGGTTCAGTGGTTTGATATCTTGATTTAACATTTATGAAAAGTGTATGATGGAACATACAATCGTGATTTAACACATTAATACCAAACTATTAATTTGTTATTGGAATCATGAATGATGCTGTTTGGAATGAAAATATAGAGAATGTGCTGTCAATGCCTGACGTTTGACTGGGGGTGGCACAGAAATGTGGAATCTATTGGTTTATCGTTTGCCATTCAACGTTTTTTTTACCCAACTCATTCACGAACCAGCTGTCCATGCCTGAAGTCAAAAACATTTAATACTTATATTTTTGGTAACTGGTATCCCCACCCAGGTCATACTATCCGCTTCAACTGAAGTATCAAACTAGAACGGCCCCTAAGAAGAGAGCATACCTCCGCCAGGTGAACAATCTACGTTTTGTATCCCAGATTAGACCAGAAAATCACAATACAGAATCACATTTAATCAAAATCATCCGTCCACAACTTTTTGAGATATGCTTTATATCGTTTTTGGCCCCATCTCCCAATTGTGAAGAATCGCTTAAAAAATTCTACTATCCGGATCCGGAATTTCACCAACATTGAATCGATTCTTCCTTGTACCACACACAACCTGTCCACAACGTTTCGTCCAAATCCGTCCATAACTTTTTGAGATATCCTGTTATATGTTGGTTTTAGCCCTATTCATTCAATCATTCATTCACTCAATGGATGAAGAATCGCTTAAAAATTAAATAATTCTAGTATCCGAATCCATATTCAGATCTTCACCAAAATCGAATCGATTCTTCCTTGTCACACACACAACCTGTCCACCAAGTTTCGTCCAAATCCGTCCATAACTTTTTGAGATATCCCGCAATGTATAGTTTTTGGCCCTATCTCGCAATGGTGAAGAATCACTTAATAAATTCTCGTAGCCGGATCCGGATCTTCACCAAAATATCATCATTTCGTCCTTGTCACATACGCTAGCTCTCTGCCAAATTTTGTCCGAATCCGTCCACAACCTTTTGAGATATTTTGTTCACAAACAAACGATGAAACAAAGAGACAGAAACAAACAGAAATAGACCATCGGTCTAGTTTTTAAATGCCAGCACAAGAAGATCGAAGAGATCGTGTATTCTTTCCTGCTGGTTGTATGTAATTTCCATTTGCTGGTTTCAGGAGGTGAAATGGAATTCTCCTAAGAGTCGCATGTTTCAAGGATTAAGTTGTGGCACATTGCTGTTCTCACATCAGGAACCCCAGATAGCTGCAATACGGGATCTTCAAAATGACCTAATCTGCCTCCAGAATGCTCGACATGCATGCTAAGATCCCCTGAGCAGCAATGTTGATCGGGTCATGTTAACGTATATTGTGTGTGCGAGATATGGATTGTTACCCAAAATGACTCAAAAAACCTTTTAAAAGAAGCTGAAAATACTTGGAAAAGTACCTGAGATAAAGCAGTGTGCCATTGGATAACTTTCTCAGCCTGCCGAAAGGGCTGAGATCTTGCAGCTGCGCCTATTGCAAAAACTCCCAGCCATGTGGGCCAGTGCAAGGCCCGAAGCATCATAGACAGGCGCGTTCTACCCAAACCTCCAATCATCCCTGCTTGCAGTGAGTCGACTTTGAACCTTGCGGCACTGCCTCGTGTAAACATGGCAGGCTTCCTTATTTATTTAATGGACGTCTGCAATTGGGAAGACGATGCCGTGCATCGTTACCAATGCGATAATCACTACCAGAGCCGGCAGGAAGGCCGAAAGTTATGCATACTTTTTTTTAGTCAGGTCGGTCTCTTGACTGCCACTGGTAACATGTAACTCAGTGCTACCTGCTGCATGGTCGGGTAGTCGGCGACTAAACCGACTACCCTCACCTGCTTGCTATTGGGGAGGGTGACTGCGGCACCCTGCAGGACTAAAAACAATACCTGTTAAAAGGTGGATGAGCTCCCTTCGTGAGCCAACGGCCATCCAGTAAGAATATGGTTTCTCCTAATAAAAAAACACCCATTCGGTTGGACCGGTTTTTTAGGTAGTAGGTTGTACACAGCAACCGCTCAGGGTGGTACTACCGTTCGGACTTAGGAACGTTAAAGTGGTGGTCAGAACCATCTTACACTCTCCATGTCAGGATTGCTGGTTTTACTTTCTTGTCTAACTCAAACTATATTTACCGGCCTAGCTTTAATCTCTCTTTCAAGCAAACAAATATCATACACCTTTCATCATACACCTTTCATCATACACCTTTCATCATACACCATGTACTTTTCATCATGTACTTTTCATCATACACTTTTCATCATACACTTTTCATCATGTACTTTTCATCATACACCTTTCATCATGCACCTTTCATCATACACCTTTCATCATGTACTTTTCATCATACACCTTTAATCATACACCTTTCATCATACACCTTTCATCATGTACTTTTCATTATACACCTTTCATCATACACCTTTCATCATACACCTTTCATCATACACCTTTCATCATGTACTTTTCATCATGTACTTTTCATCATACACCTTTCATCATACACCTTTCATCATACACCTTTCATCATACACCTTTCATCATGTACTTTTCATCATGTACTTTTCATCATACACCTTTCATCATACACCTTTCATCATGTACTTTTCATCATACACCTTTCATCATACACCTTTCATCATACAGCTTTCATCATACACCTTTCATCATACACCTTTCATCATACACCTTTCATCATACACCTTTCATCATACACCTTTCATCATACACCTTTCTTCATACACCTTTCATTATACACCTTTCATTATACACCTTTCATCATACACCTTTCATCATACACCTTTCATCATACACCTTTCATCATACACCTTTCTTCATACACCTTTCATTATACACCTTTCATCATACACCTTTAATCATACACCTTTCATCATACACCTTTCATCATGTACTTTTCATTATACACCTTTCATCATACACCTTTCATCATACACCTTTCATCATACACCTTTCATCATGTACTTTTCATCATGTACTTTTCATCATACACCTTTCATCATACACCTTTCATCATGTACTTTTCATCATGTACTTTTCATCATACACCTTTCATCATACACCTTTCATCATGTACTTTTCATCATACACCTTTCATCATACACCTTTCATCATACACCTTTCATCATACACCTTTCATCATACACCTTTCATCATGTACTTTTCATCATACACCTTTCATCATACACCTTTCATCATACACCTTTCATCATACACCTTTCATCATACACCTTTCATCATACACCTTTCTTCATACACCTTTCATTATACACCTTTCATCATACACCTTTCATCATACACCTTTCATCATACACCTTTCATCATACACCTTTCATCATACACCTTTCATCATACACCTTTCATTATACACCTTTCATCATACACCTTTCATCATACACCTTTCATCATACACCTTTCATCATACACCTTTCATCATACACCTTTCATCATACACCTTTCATCATACACCTTTCATCATACACCTTTCATCATACACCTTTCATCATGTACTTTTCATCATACACTTTCTTACTCATTTTCCACTCCTCACCTTGACAATCTTTTTCTTTTATTTCTCTTTATGCATTTATTATATGTAAGGTCTGGCCTCGATGAGGACTATACTGGAGCCTTCAACATAAAAAAAAATTACTCTAGCCTGAATTCAATTCCCAACAGAACATTCATTTCTGTACTAAATCTTGTTAATAGAGAACCAACCATCCTGGTTCTTGTTGTCTTTTGTGAATAATCTTCTGTAAATCAACGTATATTTCACCTTTCATCTGTCTTCATTCATCGTGACCTGCAAAATCCCCGCAGTCACAGCAGCTGCTGTCGCAGTGAAACACTTTCCGTGCTGTGATTGTCTGCCGTCCTCTCCACTGTCTACTTACTTTGGAGTCTGTCATATTCTAAGTGTAAAAGGAATTGGGTCTGAAGGAATTTGTGCAGCACAAGTTTTGGTGCAATTCTGGCAAGGGACTCTCGACTGGGCACAAGCATCTCGCATCTCGCATCTCGCAGCTCCCACCAGTGAAGTGAAACACCGGTGAATTTCCCCTCGTCGGATGAACTGCTTTATTGCGTACAAGGACCTGCATGGGCCCTGTACTTGAGCTGGTGATTAGATGTGTATAACGCTTTTTATGCCTGGTTAAAATGACTATGCTAAGACGTTCACATTTGTTGATTACAGAGACGATTCACCAATTTGGTTTGTGATTATAAGGAAGTTACTTTATCAGTGATTTATCTGATTGTTCTCAAAGTGTAGACAGCTTGATTTTGGTTGCCTTGCCTGGCATCGCCGGGTACCTTTGATGGTAGTGTATATAATACTGTTACGTTTTTGGGGGTAGGGAAGAAATGCCATAGTGGAGTTAAGATCGTATAGGTTTTAGCATGGACCCTGGACGCGAAGAAGAAAAACCCTCGATGTAATAAGTAGGGAATCTGTTAGGTTAAGAGTGTTTGCATGTCACCACATGAAGGGTGGTTTTTGTGTTAAGTTAGATAGGTCTTAAGAATAACCCCCAGTATGTAATTGCCTCCTGTGATTTCCCCTTCTGTTTTTATAAGTAAAAAGGCTGGCCATAAAAGCCCTTATTTGCCAACAACAACAATAACAACAACAGCCATGAAACCGACATTGCCGACAGAAAGCCGCCGAACGAATGCTAGACTCCACCTCCAAGGGATCGTGACCGATAGGCCACGCCCCGAAGTTGGTCATTGGTTGAAAGCATATGGAATGATGTAATAGGCATGGGAATTGGTTGGGGAGTGACGTCAGCGAGGGAAAAATGAGGATGCCTCCCTCCCTCTCGCTCTCTCTGGTGCTGGCTTCGTGGCGGGCGGTCGCATTTTCTTGTGGGAGCTTGAGGAGAACTGTTCAGAGCCAAGAAAACCTTGCAGCGTTGGAGCCAGGGGTGTTGTATTGACTCAGTGCTCTTTGAGTTAGCTAAGCACCGATGGTGCTGGCTGGGCCGGAATCGAGCGGGTGGACGTTTGGCTGCCTGCTGCACAGCTCGGTATGCTGGCACGATTGACTGGCGCCATTGTTCGGGCGCTTCGACACGCTGTCCTCTCGGCGACCGACCCCACCGAAGTGCTCATCAAGACCAGAGCTGAGTGCCAAATAAAAGGGGGTGGGGGTTCTTTTTATTTTCTTTAATCATTCCCTTGCCTGCTTTGTGTGTCTGAGTGGAGACGCCTCAAGTTAGGATTATAGATTTACCTCACCATCCATTTTATTTCCGTGCTTTATTTTCATTAAATCCTTTATTGTTGCATTTCTTTTCTTGTATTGTGAATTTTCCTTGTCTCGTATTTGTGTTTGTGGGTTCGAGGAATAAACCCCATGGCGGTCATCCATAAAGGTAAGAACTCAGCCCCTTCCCGTCCAGCGCGCGCCTAAAAGATTCCACCAAGTCTAAGACTGCTGCCTCGGTGTTAACCGATCGGCTATCCATCTGAGGCCGGTGTTTATTGGCCACGGACGCGACAATACTGTATTTAGATGAAGTAGCAGAACCTGTTAGATGATACTCAAATACTTATTTTTTCCATAAACTAAAAAATCGATAATACATGCTCTGTGTCCTTCAAGACAACCTCCTGCTTACCGATTGAGAAGAAGCTAAGCATTTCCCCTCCAATTGTATGGAACGTCATCGGAGTGGGAAATCCACATTCTCGCAGGAAGGTCATTGCATGAGACTGCACAGAACATATATCTGGATTCTGGCTCTTTACATTGTTCATGATCTTCAGGACGTAATCGTGTTGTACGTCGTCAGCATCTTTGGCTGTCACATGAAAGTTTTGATCTTCATAGCTGGGAAGGGGTTTTAAAGCAATGATGTCGTTTATACCGTACTTCTCCAGAACATCTCTGGCCTCCTCCTGGGTCAAGTGTGGCTGATTCATTCTGATCCTGAAATGCACATTGATAAAACATACTTCATAGATGTACTCGGTTGAAAAAAAGAGCATGTACGAGTATATAAAGAATGTGTACACAAAACACTATCACAACACTAGAGACACGAAAATTAAGTCTATATCATTATTTCGAGCCGAGATATTAAGAATACTATAAATGTTAATGTAGAATGGTGGCCATATTGGAAAACAAAATGGCTGACACAAGATAATTTGAAAATTTTGTCATATTTTGATACCTTCGCCCTGAAAACATACGTAGGTACAGACACCAAAATTAAGTTCCTAAATATTGTTATGTTTATGGGGGTAGGTGAAAGGACACCGTAGGAAAGGTAGCACTGTATAATTAATAACATGGACTGTGTGACGCATAGGAGAAATTTCGATGTAATAAGTAGGGAGACTGTAGCTTAAGGTTGTTGAAATGTTCACCATGCGAGGGGTGGTATCATGCTAATTATCGCTAGGGTCTAAGGCTAATTTTCCCCAGTGCATGCTCACCCTCTGTAATTTTTCCCTTACGTTTGTCACAACCTTTAAATTCCAATTACCATGCCGGCAGAAAGCCAAGCAGCAGCCGGTCTGACTAAGCTCCGGCCCCATGGACCTAAGAAGAGAAAGGCCCGCCCACGGGAGGTGGAGAATCAGTGGGGGGGGGGGGGGCGGGGGAGGGTTGGAGAAAGCTGTCAGGCCACGCCCCGAGGGACGTGATTGGACCGTGGACGTAGGCAGAGCATGAGGCGATTTTGAAGGAGCGTCACGATTGGCTCTCAGGAGTGAAGAAGATGAGTGCGCGGACATATTTTTGCTTGAACAAGACGCTTGCCATTTTGTTCTGTTGGTGTCGTGGAATTTGTGCGCTGTGGAGGAAAGCGATCAGAGAGAGTGTCGATTGCAGCTCTTTTCTTTGGGGGCCGGCGACTACGCTGAACATCCCTAAGCGGTGGAGGAACCGAAAAGAGAATGTCTTGACTTCTCACCTCACGTTTGTGGCGCCGTCGAGCACGGCTCTGCCACCATCTTGTGCCAGGTTCCCGCCGGAGGGACGTCGAACTCTGAGCCTCGTCCCCAGCTGCCAAACTCGCAGAAGGACCCATTGGGGAAGATAAGTGGCGGCCGGCAAGAAGGAGATTTTGTTTTATTTTATCTTTCCCCCTGTGTGTTTTTGTAACTGAGTGAAGACGTCTCAAAACATAGAATTTAGTTTACCTCAGTAGGAATTTCAATGAGTTTACCTCACCATTTATTTCATTCTGTGCCTTATTTTCATTAAATTATTTGATTGTTGAATTTATTGTCGTGTTTCTTTGTTCGTGGTTTCGAAAAAGACCCGTGTGTTTCGTCCACAGATAAACGCCTCACAGCTTTCCATCTCCCGCATGATAACCGCCATAGTTGGCTGCCACCTCAGGAGTTAAAGCTGGTTTGGTTATCCATCATCAGGCGGACTTAATCGCCGGTGACGCGACAATATATTATTAGCCGATATAAGAGATATTGAAAATTTGAATGTTGGCCATTTTTAAGAATGGCTGCTACAGCCGCCACAGGTCAAATCCAGTTGGGGTCCAGTTTTGAAATAAACTGTAATAGGCCTTTAATAATTGTGTGCCAAATTTCAGACTTGTATCACAAAGTGCATAGTTCGGCTCTATATGGGGCTTAAGCCTCCGGACTATTATCGTTTGTTCATATACATCAGTATTATCAGTATTATGAGTACATCATCATCATCAGTATTATGTATTACACATCATTATACATCAGTATTAATATTAATCATCAGTATTATATCATCAGTATTAATCATCATCAGTATTATACATCATCATCAGTATTATGTATTATCATATACAGTGCATTCAGAAAGTACTCCAATACATTCAGAACTCCGCTGCCCGTCTACTCACTCATTCCCGGACCCGTGACCACATCACCCCCGTCCTTTACAAGCTTCACTGGCTCCCCATCCCCCAGAGAATCCAGTACAAAATCCTCCTCTTGACATACAAAGCCCTCCATAACCTGGCCCCATCCTACCTGGCTGACCTCCTCTCCAGACACACTCCCACCCGCAACCTCCGCTCTGCTGGTACCAACCTCCTGACCCCCTCCATCCGGACCAAATTCAGATCCTGGGGGGACAGGGCCTTCTCCATCGCTGCTCCCACCCTCTGGAACTCACTACCTCACACCATCAGAGACTCCTCCTCACTCACCACATTCAAAACATCACTAAAGACCCACCTGTTCAACGCTGCATTCAACATTCAACCCACAGCATTTAACCCCTGACTATCTCTTCTCCTTCTCCCTCCTTTTGCTTTAAATATTTCCCTATTGATTCTTGTCTTTTTGCAATTGTTGTTTTCATGTATTGTTATGCATTATGTTTTCCACTCTGTCAAAGCGCCTTTGGGCTTCTGGAAAAGCGCTATACAAAATAAATGAATTATTATTATTATTATTATTCAGACCCCTTCACTTTTTTCACATTTTGTTATGTTGCAGCCTTTTGCTGAAATCGTTTAAATTCATTTTTTCCCTCATCAATCTACACTCAATACCCCATAATGACAAAGAGAAAACAGGATTTTAGAAAGTTTTGCAAATTTATTTTAAAAAAAAAACTGAAACATCACATTTACATAAGTATTCAGACCCTTTGCTATGACACTTGAAATTTAGCTCAGGTGCCTCCCATTTCTCTTGATCGTCTTTGAGATGTTTCTACACCTTGATTGGAGTCCACCTGTGGTAAATTCAATTGATTGGACATGATTTGGAAAGGCACACACCTGTCTATATAAGGTCTCACAGCTGACAATGCATATCAGAGCAAAACCAAGCCATGAGGTCAAAGGAATTGCAGAGCTCAGAGTCAGGATTGTGTCGAGGCACAGATCTGGGGAAGCCTACAAAAAAAATTCTGCTGCATTGAAGGTTCCCAAGAGCACAGTGGCCTCCATAATTCTTAAATGGAAGAAGGTTGGAACAACCAGGACTCTTCCTAGAGCTGACCGCCCGGCCAAACTGAGCAATCGGGGGAGAAGGGCCTTGGTAGTTGAGGTGACCAAGAACCCGATGGTCACCCTGGCTGAGCTGCAGAGATCCTGTGTGGAGATGGGAGAAACTTCCAGAAGGACAACCATCACTCCAACACTCCACCGATCTGGCCTTTATGGCAGAGTGACCGGACGGAAGCCTCTCCTCAGTGAAAGACACATGAAAGCCCACTTGGAGTTTGCAAAAAAGCACCTAAAGGACTCTCAGACTGTGAGAAACAAGATTCTGTGGTCTGATGAAACCAAGATTGAACTGTTTGGCTTCCGTCTGGCCACTCTGCCATAAATCCCATGACTCCCCCCCCCCCCACCCCCCAATTCCGCCGGTGCTGCCAACGCAACCTCACGAGAAGGATTACACTAGGTTGTTTGCCATAGCATTCTCAACGGTAGTCAGGGCAGGAATATGGAATTTGGCCTGGGATCCGGCGACAGGTCGCTCATTCATCGACAAAGATGCAATGAGATCTTTACATTCTACCAATGGCGGCAGACGGATTGCCCAACTAGATGTCCATCCGAGGGACGGCACACACAAAGAGGAATCACTGTTTTGTTAACTAATTGCGCTAAAAAGTCCCCCACAGTCTACCTCGCATAAAAAGGTGAATAGTTGTGGCTGTTAGAGAACGTTTTCATCGACATCAAAAGTTACACAAAAGATTGAACTTTAATTCCTTGCTCTGTGTTGCAGCATTATTTCACTGATATTACTTGGGGCTCACGTCACCTAAAAACTTTTCTGCACAACGTTTTGCTTTTTGTTCACTGTGTTTGATATTAGACCAAAAAAATCACTGTGTTTGATATTAGACCAAAAAATCAGTTTGATATTCGACAAAAAAATCAGTGTTTGATATTAGACAAAAAAAATCACTGTTTGATATTAGACAAAAAAATCACTGTTTGATATTAGACAAAAAAAATCACTGTGTTTGATATTCGACAAAAAAAATCACTGTGTTTGATATTAGACCAAAAAAATCATTGTGTTTGATATTAGACAAAAAAAATCAGTTTGATATTAGACCAAAAAATCACTGTGTTTGATATTAGACAAAAAAAAATCACTGTGTTTGATATTAGACAAAAAAAAAACTGTGATATTAGACCAAAAAAATCACTGTTTGATATTAGACAAAAAAATCACTGTGTTTGATATTAGACAAAAAAAAATCACTGTGTTTGATATTAGACAAAAAAAAAACTGTGATATTAGACCAAAAAAATCACTGTGTTTGATATTAGACAAAAAAATCACTGTGTTTGATATTAGACAAAAAAAATAACTGTGTTTGATATTAGACAAAAAAAAAACTGTGATATTAGACCAAAAAAATCACTGTGTTTGATATTAGACAAAAAAATCACTGTGTTTGATATTAGACAAAAAAAATAACTGTGTTTGATATTAGACAAAAAAAATGACTGTGTTTGACATTAGACAAAAAAAATCACTGTTTGATATTAGACAAAAAAATCACTGTGTTTGATATTAGACAAAAACAATCACTGTGTTTGATATTAGACCAAAAAATCAGTGTTTGATATTAGTATATCACAGACAGTACAACATTTACTGACGTTTCACTCTCCTACCTTCCTCTGCCACTTGTCAATTGAGGCTTCCGACTTCTGGTCTGTGTCTAAACATCTAAAATGTTGTGAAACTGGTGTTTGCACACTTGCTGTGGGTGTGGTCTCTGGACGAATTGAATTCATGGTTGGTTTTCCAGTACATGCATGGCCTCTTACATTCCATTTAAGCAAAACAGAGGCACTTTTTTCACGTTTCTTCTCACTTACAAAAAGTCGTTTGGTATTTTAAATATGAAATAGGCAAAGCCTAGAAAAATAACAAAGCCTAGAAATGTCTGTCTGTTTGTCCGTTTGTCTGTCTGTCTGTCCGCTTGTGAACAAGATATCTCCAAAAGTTGTGCACCGATTCGGACAAAATTTGGCAGAGATGTAGCGTATGTGACAAGGACGAAATGATTAGATTTTGGTGAAGATCCGGATCCGGCTCGTATAATTTATTAAGTGATTCTTCACCATTGGGAGATAGGGCCAAAAACTATACATTGCGGGATATCTCAAAAAGTTATGGACGGATGATTTTGATTAAATGTGATTCTGTATTGTGATTTTCTGGTCTACTCTGGGATACAAAACGTAGACTGTTCACCTGGCGGAGGTATGCTCTCCACGGAGTGTCGTTCTAGTTTAAACTTGTTCCACCAGCACGTAATAAACGCATCATGACTGTCCCCCGGCCAAGGTGCGCCTGCTTGAAGCACCGTACAAAGAGTTCAGATGCAAAAACAGATAAATCCAAATGTCACTTTCAGTTTCAGACAAGTAAAAGTGGTATGAAATGACCAGAATGTCATTCTTATGGCAAGTATGATGTGGCATAATAATAATATTAATACCAAAAATCAACGCCCCCAAAACCAGTTTTGTCAGTTTTCTGTTGCTGATAAATTTACGGGTAAGAATCAATCTTTTGCAGACGACCACAGCCACCGAGGACACTCTCATGGCACTATCCAAAGTCACCATCACAAGTCAGCAGTATCCCAAGTAACATCACAAATCAGCAGTATCCTAATCCACCAACACAAATCAGCAGTATGTATGTCAGCATCACAAGTTGCCAGTACAACACCCCAAAATCAGAATCATAAACCTGGCAGTAAGCAATGTTGGTAGTATCACAAGTTGAGGGGCTGTCCACTGAGTACGTACGCGGAGTCACCTCACCCGGTACACCAAATTTGCAAAAGTAGAACTGACAAAATGATAGTATCATTCAAGCCTTAACAGGGGTTTGCCATCCTGAAACATTCCAGTCTGTGTGTGTGTGTACTTGATGGAGCAGCCTCCCTACCCCCCCCCCCCCCCCCAAATGCACAAACATGAATAACGAACAACATGACGTCACAGATGATGTCAGAGAGCAGATCCTACAACAGCTGAGCATGTAATGGAATATCACAAAAATCAGTTTTCAAGCCTATACTAGCACTGAAAGGGTACATCACTGACCGACTGAAAAGGTGTGTTCGCCTCCTGATGATCAGGAGGCGAACACACCATTTCAGTCACAATAACCTTTCAAAAAATTTCCCAATCGGAGTCCATCTCGGAAAATGATTTCTGCAACATTCCACTAATACTGATAAGCGGAAATCGGATAACCCTGCCACACTTGGCACTAGGTTCATGGAATCACACAAACTCTATTCTTCATCACTGCTCTCATCTAAGTCCTGTCTCCCAACATTCTGTCCAACATCAGCCAAGGCATTCTCATAAAATTCTCTGACTCCTTCACCAGCACCAAGTTCATCGATCAGCTTCAGGACATCCGTTTTCTTAGCTTCCTTCACGCAGTTGACCATTGGACTCAGAACAGGCTTGAATGATTCCCATTTTTTTCCTCTTTTCAAAACATTGTGATAGCAAAAGTCAAGACTGTAGACTTGTTTGAATCCAAGTTTGTCCCCATCTATCTCGAGCACCCTGGCCTGACTGATTTTGAATGAACGGGATGAGGAGCAGTGACCTGTCGCTGCGGACTTGAAATCATAGCAAGCCCAATCAGTGCCATAAGCATGAACATTTCCATGCTTTCGTAAAATATCGAGGTACTCAGATGGAAGCAGAATGGTGTCCTTCTTCCGAATGTCCTGTTCAATCCGGCCAAAAGCACGGTCAGCAGGGAGGAAGCTATGGCCACGTATCGGAAAGTTCTACTCGATTTTCAGATCCCTAAATTTCTGCTTCCTTAATGCAAAGAGCATGGACAAAACATTGATATTTTTGTTTTGCCCATAGCAGGAATCAGAAAATAGCCACAGTGTTTTAAACTGAGACAGTTCTTCATGGACTACAGTTCCGAAGTAATGCTGAAGGGCAGATGCCACCATGTTGCTGTCCGTTCTGTTATGATTTTCCAGCCAGACGAACAGATGAATGTCCTCCTTCCCTTGTGGCTGGCCTCGCCCACAATGACAATTTAATGACTGGCCACTCTCATCATGAAAATAAATAACTACTGTGCCTTGCCCTGGCCCCTGCAGTGGTTGTGGTCAGAAGGGAGGGGGGGGGGTCAAGAAGTGACCCATCCTGACATGACCAGAAACGCTGAAAAAAAGAGCATTAATTATTTTTATAGATCTGGAAAAATACTCACAAAAGATGCTGAGGAATGATGCCTTGCACACTGGCACTTTCTGTCTATCTTCCGTCAGCACAAAGTATTTCACATCGATGTCCCTGCTCTTCTGCCTTGCTGGGTCATCCACCTTGGGCCTACGGCGTTGAGCTGCCTTAATGTTCATGTACGATAGGAGTATGGCATCCTGCTTCACTTTCTCAGCCGTCGTAAACAGGAGCCCATGCATATAACCCACATCATCGTCAGTCAGTGTAGATGCCATGCACGAATCAGAGTTATGTACACAAGCTACACACGGAATTTTTCCGATCGAACTGTGCCGGCCTTTCTTCGCCACAGAACGAACAGATTCCTCTGGACGGCGCTTCTTCTTACGCCCAGATGGCGAGAGCATCACTGGCTCTTCGATTTCATCAAATTCCTGCATTATTCCTTGCAAATTACAGCAGTTTTTAACGATAAATCGGACAGAATTTCACTCGATTCGACGATGCACAGGGCGCAGACATGTTGGATGCAGTAAACAAGCAGCGTGCGCCGATTGGCTGAATGGATGTATTGGGGTTTGGGAAAGTACGGCCTCGGCGCTTATCGTTTTCTCAAACACGTTTATTGTTTATCCCCCCCCCCCCCCTTCCCACGCCTCCTCCCCCCAGGCCCTCTCCCTCCCGCGCTTCTCCCTGCTCTCAGGTGTTGTGTTTGTGTGCTTTGCCTCCTCTCCCCATCTTGTCTTCATCTCCCTCTTTTTGTATGTTTTGTTTGTCTGGTTGATTTGTTTGTGGAATAAATGTTAGCTCTTTCATGAGCCTCGATTCAGTGTACAAAAAAAAACAAAAAAAAAAAACGAAATGCGATCTTGAATGGGAAAACACGTGGACGCTATCGGGTTTTGGGAGAAAATGATTTGACTACTGAAACGGAGGTATTGAAACATATACTTGGGTAAACATAGTTCAGTTTCGTCAAAAATGGCGTTTATCGGTTTTTGTGCCTGAACTCTTCTTTATTTTCCCTTTCCTTAATATTGCGTTTTATGGCATGGACAAAGACTAATGGGAGTAGTGTAACCCTTGGGGGTTTGACCCTTTTGCACTTCGTTCCCTTGGGATCGGGCAGGAATTTGGGAATTTTCGTTCATGATCCTGCAGATGATAGTTGGCCTACTCTTCACGAAAAACACCATGTGATCTTCAACGTCCACCAACTAATACCGACAATGGGACGCCTAGTTTTACGTCCATAAAAGTGACGGCTTGCACACTGATGAATCCACCCTACTTGTGAAACTGGGCCATATATGACTTCCATATTCGAACCCAGGTTAGAAAATGTTATATAGGCCAAGGGACAACCGAGTTTTTCTTTACATTTCATTCACTATCAACACGCTATTATGTAAATCTCACATCAAAAGATGTATTAATTTGGATAATTAGAATGTCAAATATAATTGTTGTTTTTGTCAAGAGTTGCACATTTTTGAGAAATTATCAAAAAAACGGATCAATCAAAGATGTAAAACGTGACGATTTATTTAACTGCATACTTGATTGGTCAAAAAAACAGCACATGAAAAGCTATTGGCTAATCAAATACAATGATAAACGATGCGCACAACGGAAACAGCACAATCAGCACGACGTGTTTACTTTGTGTAAACGGAATGCAGCACGGAGTTCGCATCATGGAGTGTTGTATGCAGCACGGCGTTTGCATCATGGAGTGTTGTATGCAGCACGGCGTTTGCATCATGGAGTGTTGTGTGCAGAACGGCGTTCGCATCATGGAGTGTTGTATGCAGCACGGCGTTTGCGCAACATGGATTGTTGCATGTAGCATGGAGTTCGCATCATGGAGTGTTGCATGCAGCACGGCGTTTGCACAACATGGAGTGTTGCATGTAGCACGGAGTTAGCATAATGGAGTGTTGCATGTAGCACAGTGTTTGCATAATGGAGTGCTGTATGCAGCACGGCGTTCACATCATGGAGTGTTGCATGTAGCACGGAGTTCGCATCATGGAGTGTTGTATGCAGCACGGCGTTCGCATCATGGAGTGTTGCATGCAGCACGGCATTCGCATCATGGAGTGTTGTATGCAGCACGGCGTTTGCGCAACATGGATTGTTACATGCAGTACGGCGTTTGCACAACATGGCGTGTTGTATGCAGTACGGAGTTCACAACATGGAGTGTTGAATGCAGCACGGCGTTTGCGTCATGAAGTGTTACCTGCAGCACGGCGTTTGCACAACATGGCGTGTTGTATGCAGCACGGAGTTCACAACATGGAGTGTTGCATGTACGTCTGACAGTCAACAAAATCAAAAATTTCATCATTTTCGCTGAGCACTTGGATGTAATTTAGAGTGTGCTGAGCGATGGAACGGTGTGTTAGTGGTGTTTAGGCAGTGAAAGCAGCCATTGGCCAAAGAAGGAATTTATCAATTTCATGTTCACTGAATGTAAAGATGGAGCTGCACCATTCCTGGGGGAATCCAATTTTTTTCTTGCTGATGGAAATGAATGCCACTATGTCAGGGATGGTGATGTTCTGGTGGAATAAATCAAGGACTCCCCTCAGAGGGCTTTTCCAAAGTTTTTTATTTATTTTTGCCATTGTTCTGTGTACTTGCATTGCAGCTATGAGCAACATCTACTTTCAGACAGGGCAGAAAGTGAACAGGATTCTACATGTGAATGAGGTTGAAGAGAAGCTGGCTCCTTTGCAGAGAAAGTTGCAGAGAAGCTGGTACATATGTATTGAAGAATCCCTAATCTTACGACAAAGAAAAACTCCTCCTTTGTTTCTCACACAATGTTTATTAAACTGTAACGGGTTGTTACATGAACATACCAATTCAGGATATTGACTAACTAATGAACTGACTAATATTTAACGAAGCCTCGTTCTGCCGGTCGTGGCACCCCAGAGCTTCTTCTGAGCGCAGATCTTCTCTGTTCCTTGGCCAGCACTGCGTTTTCCTCGTAGTCCCTTTCTTATATAATAAATGCTTATTTCCTTATATGAGCATGGATTTCAGGACTCCGCACAGGGCCCTCCGGCCCAGACAGTGAGACACTCTGGTTTCTATCTTGGAGAGTTCTAAGAGCTTTTAAACAGCTGTTATCAGTTAAAATGGTAAAGCACTTTTTATCTGTTCTCTGTAGGTCACTCCCTCTTGACCCATCCGAACAGGAATGCAAGCTCCTTCTCCTCCAGATTCCATTTCTACAGAGTTACACAGAAAACACATTCTGGAAAAGAATGATATGAGTACAAATAATATAGTATATATTTGTATACTTCTACAATCCCTCATTTTTTTCTTTTTGTTTATATTAATCATTAATCTAAACATCAACCGATTTAATATTCGAACCATAAATTTGGTAATCCAATTTTCCCATACATAAGGCATACACCGTCATTCTGGAAGAATATGATCACAAAACATTTCGCTTTCCATATTGATAATGCAATTCACTTCATTTGCATAAAGCATACAACACTTCACCTTTACCAAAACACAATAATTTCAGTTCACCATTAAAATAATAAAGCATCTGCAACATTTGGCAATACGTGTTGCTTCGACACAAATGTTGACTTTTTATTGAAAAGAAGGGGCTGATCACTCGCGTTTGAAATTCAAGTATGAAACATTTTCTTCTGATGTCTTCATGGCACCTACACTATTTTGCGTAGGATTTTCTGCTGTTGTGATAGCTGGGCGGGGTCACAAACTGACCCTGCTCTGCATGAAACATTCTTGCCACTTTTGCTGTGAGCCATAGCAGATTTGAACAAGGCCTTCATCCAATTGTCGTCGACTTGCCTCCTCACTCATCATGAGTATGGAGCAAGTGTTAATGTGATGTTGATTGGCCAGCAAGATGTGGAACAGGGATGCCGGATGCATCCACAATGATGTTGGGACCATGGTACTCAAGTTGTCCATGGTCCATACCAGGAGCAACCTCCAGAATCGTGCACAGCTGTTGTGGAGGAAAAAGCACAGCCATTCGCTTGCAACTCCATGCTGGCTCCCCGGAAGTTGGTGAAGTAATAACACACGTCACCGCATCCCGTGGAAGTTGCAGGTAAAATGTCATCGTCCTGCAATTGCTGACGTGATGAATGTTTGAGGCATTCAAACAAAAGTAAGTGATCGCCCTTCTTCCATATGTTGCAGTGTGATCCAGGCAAATGGTCACATAAATTTCCCTTGGTGAAGGTAAGCATCCATCTCCAAGTTACAAAGGAGTATGTCTTCATCATTCTTTGAGGAGGAGGGTGTATGCCAAGATTAACTTCATTTTAGCCACAAATTTTTTCGAACTTCTTTCCAGATGTAGTTATCCCTCCATTTGAGATGTGATCTGGTCTTTCCTTTACTCTGCCACATTTATATCTGCTCGCCACACAGATTGAATCAGATGGGGTACATTGTAACATAAAATCACCATATTTTAACTAATCATTTATTTCTTATAACAGTTTCCTATTTCCATTTTTTGTTTCCCTTAAAACATTCAAAAGTTATATTCATTTATATGCGTCACACAAATAATATTCAAATCAGGTATATTTTTACTACGAAACTAAGAATAACATTTAAAATTGCTTTCAAATCAGTATTGTTTGAAAATTAAACTCATGCAGTTATTTTAAAACTACTGCAAGGAAATAAATGCATTAATAATTATGAGTGTATATAATTAAAATCACAAACAGGAATATCTAATTCCCAACAAATCTTGCAAACAAGCAAACTATGCATAATGTATTATTATCATAGTCCTCCCCACTTTTTTTTTTCTTTAACAGTGTAACTTATGGTGATATGAGTTCACTGATCTGATAAACGGACGCATTTCATAACATTTTCATTATGCCATCATCTTAACTCTACTGTACTCATTTGCAACATTACTTGATTCAATCATTTAATCTCGGTATTATTCATATCATCGTAAAATCTTTCTATTTTGGGTCCATATTTGTTTCTATTCTTATCGATCTCCTTTTTTATTGGTTTATTGGTTTATCAATTCGTTCCAAAATACCGCAACCAAAGGTTTTAACCAAAACTCCACCAAACTATTTCCAATGTGAACTCAAAATGCCAGTGAAACAATGATTCGAAGAATTAACTTCAAGGGGTCAATAAATTTATTCTATAACCAGATCTAATTTTCCCATCCAATAGTTTGCCTTGCCAAATGTCATATTATAACACTTTAATAAACCTTCAAAAAATGTTTCCCATCTCAACAAATTCCCTTTTACAAATAGCCATGTGTAAATTACATATGTAAACTACAATTTTCTCTCAATGTGTTTGGCCTAAATGGCCACAAAAGTGGCTGCCAACATGCAGTACCTTTTTTTATTCCATTTTGTGTACCTACCAATCAAGTGCTCATCCACATAAGACCTCTTCCAAAATGTTGTTTTTTAAAACAAATCTGGGATTTCTGATTACATGGATGTACACTCTCAGGACCTTTCAGGCGGCTGTTAACTACGATAAATTAATTCCTTTACCCACAATCAAATAAGTAACACAAATTGAGGATATTATCCCTATCACATTCATTTATAGATTCATTATGTTGGATCTAATTTTTTTTCTTTCCCACTGCTATAAGGAAGAACAATAGCTCTTATAAGTCTTTGTAATATCTCACTTAATTTACCCAGCATCGAAGAATTTATTTACTATCCATTCCCCTTCTGTTTACCAGTAACTTTGTTTAAACTCCATAACTTAATTTGGTGAATCCCATGTGTACAGCTACCACTTATTGAAACCCCTACTTTCGTAGAAAAAATCCAAATAAGTGGTTTTACGCCCCCTAACTGTTGCTCATCCATTTCTATGCAACTAGTGAATACTACTGACACCAATATGCCAATATAGGTGTGCCAGATTAACAAATATGTTGCAGGTACACGTAACATCGCGTTCTGAGGTTAAATAACGTAACAGCGCGTTCATGTCTGCCCCTTGGTTTTAAGATTCACAATGCATTCCGTCTTAAAACTCACAATAGTTCAATTCAGCAAAATTTTCTTTACTAAATACCATAATCATCTATGCCTAAGACACATCCATACATACAGCACAATTTATATGCTGATAAAAGTCAAGTTTATATATGTCAAAAATCCATGAGTAGAGTACTCTGGGAAGTCAGTATAAGACCTCTTCCAAATTTGGCTAATTTCGTACTCCCTCATTTTTTTTTTTATGAAGCTCATATCCATAAATAGCTTTTATTCTCATATAAATTCTATCAAAAATGGAATCCCAAAACTACTCACAATTTACTATTAATTAATGGCTGCTCATAACCCAGCACATCAAATCTGTATATTCCATCTCCCTTGACAAAAGAGATAATGTTCATAATCAAATTATATTTCTATTTTATTTTACGAATTCTCTGGATATTTGATCCCATCCACATGAAACTATCTATTTCCAGACAAGCACATTGTCGATTTCAACAATCTTGTAAGATTGACACACACAAAAAAACAAAAAAAACACAAACATTGACACACAAAATACACAAACCCATGCATTATGTATATTTGTTTGCGTGGGAACCATTATTAACAGATCAAGATAGGTGTCAATTTTATTTCAATTTCGTAAAATTTGTCCTTTAATTTTAGAAACGCTAATACACAAATAGACAAAAAGTTAATTTTTTTAGAAAAACCCCTTCTTTCACATTGAAATTACCCTTTTTGGTTCCCACAATAATGTATCCAAATTTGACAACACATCCATTTACCTGTCAGTCGACCACTGACCTTTCAATCATGCAAAAGAATAGTCCAAAATTCCCACCTAATGATCAAGTGACGCTTGTCACTTGGTTTCCAAAAAATTTGCAAAGCAATGTTCCACACTTTTATGAATTTAAAAAAATTGTTTTGCCCAAAATGCTCCCTAAAACCACATATATGATTGGCAAATATGAAGCTTCCAGAATGAACTCTAATTCTGGATCTTTTAATTCATGTTCCAAAAATATCCAATTTTGGCATTTGATCAATTAATTATTAATTCGCTAACAAGCAAAAAAGTAAAAGTCATTCTTGCTCCGAAAACTTTTCAGACACAAGAAGCGTCAACAGTTATTCATATTGGTCTAATGATTTAATCTGTTGAGGCTAGTCGTCATTTGGGATCTGCAGCAATGAAGGCCTATTCGTTATCTGAGGTACCGGTAAACACTGGTACCCTTGATCTTGGTTTTCCCTTGCGAAATTGTCTTTTATTGACATACGGACATCTTCTTTTCCAATGTCCCATTTCTCCACAATTGAAACACCGGGTTCTGCAATTGCCTGGTCTATCCACCTGTTCACTTGTATTGCTGGGCTGCATCTCTGGATCCCTGGGTCGCCACTGCGATCTTTGGTTATCTCCTGAACCATAAAAAATTCTCTGTACTGTTCTTTTTGGGGAGACAAATGGGAATCAGATGGGACAACTGTCACTTTTATTCCTATTTTCGAGGGCAGTTGTGCATTTATCTCCTCCAATGTATCCCGTATTCTTTTTATTTTAAGTTCTAGGTCCGTTATCCGTTCTTGCTGTTCCCATGTCCTGGATTCAACATCCCAATAATGGAATGCAAGCCAGTCTACTGTTAAATTCTGTTGCTTCCTGGCTTTCAATTATTGTCCTAATCTCTCCAATCGACTTCGCTCAAATGTACCATCTCTTGGAAACTCCTTAGCATGTCCCTTTGTCCACAAATACCAATTCTCAACCTCTCTAATAGCCTCTTCACCATAACGGTCGTACATATAATATGCACAAGTACCTTTTTGTGGAATATCTGGTTGTCCTTGTGTATTCTTACAGGCTCCATTCCCCATTCTGCCTGTATGTGAATAACACTCAGTATTCACTCAATGTACCAGGTAAATTACTAGGATCTGCGCTTTGGAATACACCTGTACACACCTGTACTATATGTACTATAAATAAAATCTACTAGGGTTTGTTCCACCTTTTATCAAAGTAGCGTTGGATGTGTTGTTGCCTAGCTTGTTTCCTATAAGCTCGACTCTGTAGTCTCCCAGGAAGTATCTCTCCACCTTTGGCAATCACTTGAAGTCATCGATTGCAGAGAGTCTCCCTGTCCTGTGGCTTGCCCACACCCCAATCGCACTGATCGGCGTTGCAGATGGGTCAAAGGGGTCAGTAAAAATGGGTCAGCAGGTTTTCCGTTCTGTTGAGGGGGAATCAAACAGAAAATAACCACATATATATTATAACTATATAAACTCACCACCTTGCTCTTTTTCCAAGGTTGTCTTCACATTAATGTCTCACAAATATCTCAAAACTTCTTTCTTGAGACTTCACTTTCATCAATCAATCAATCGATTTATTCAATTAAATCAATTCATCAATATTCATCAATAAATCACATTAACCAATCAGATAACTCTATACATAAGCCGTTTCCCAATGTTGCCAGAACAGTTCATTCCACTGATGGAGATATATGATCATTGGTCGTCACCTTTGACCTATACCTTTTGTCAATTGACAAATCACCGTTCTGCCTCTGGATCATATCTGGCATATTTTTCAATCTTGTCTGGCCATTATATCACAAATTCGACTTTAGCAACCACTGAAGGCAACCCAACCCTGCATTTGTGAGATAGTCAGCCAAGATTAATCAACCAGGTATGAAACAGGTCACTGAGAAAATGTCCCAATTTAAATGGTACCCAAACGTCTTGACAATTAAAATTTCATAAAACGCCTGAAGTGTTCTACCAATAAATGACAATTAATTCACAATATTTTCCAATTGTAATCCGATCCTGCTGAAATTTTGACACTTCATTTTAACCCTATTACTTGTCATGCATCATTAATCCTACAGGGCTCAAAAGTTGTCCTTTAAGCCCGTGCAATTATTTTACACGAAACCTTATTATCTCATTCCTGTCAATCATAACATCATGATCTTAAAATCATTATCATAATTATCATCACTATCATAATCATAGTCATATCATATAATCATCCATTTGAAAAAACAACACAAACATTTCCTGTATCACCACATCCACGTGGTATAATCAACAATGAAAAAAATGAGAACTGTGCATAGCAAAAGGCTACCTCCTGACCACTTAGTATACCTATTGACAAGAAGTCATAACAATATCGAATAATCATTAAAAAAGAAAAAAATCGCTTCTACTGCTCCTGCCGCAGCATTCGTCATTTTGTCCACTCATCCGCCGTGACCAAAACGAAATAAAGGGAGCTCAACCATAGGAACTCAACGTAATCATGACTCAGCCACAAAAACTAGCAAATTTCGCAGGACGTTAACTGGAATCAATCGTGAGATATATACAAAATACCCAAAAAATACACACACAAAAAATAAACAACCAAAAAAAAAAAAAAAAAAATGTCGACCATGTACACCATATCAGTGGTTCTTCATGAAAAACGAGAGCACAGCACCCTTTCTAAAGACAAAAAGTCTAATAGTGGTTCTTTGTGACAAAAAAATTTCATGGCACCCTTTCTACATGGATATACATACCACAGGAAAAAACAAAAATGAATTCAAAATGAAAATATTAGTACACCATATCAGTGGTTCTTCATGAAAGCCCAGCACCCTCTCTAAGGAAAAAACTCAGTGGTTCTTTGTGACTATTTCATGGCACCCTTTCTGAAAAATGCGTATACATCTGTAGTACACTAATACAGGGCTTTGTGCATCTTTACATGCTTTGTGGATTTCGCCCACCGACCACACTTAATTAATACAATAAATATTTCTTCCATTCAAAAGAACAAACATTTCCTGTATAAGCTTTTCTAAATAAAGAAGAAGAAGAGAAAATCATTTTCAAATCAAAAATCAAAAATCAATTCTTTATTGAAAAATAAAGAAGAAGAGAAAAAAAATTAAAATGAGAGCTTGACATACAAACAAGCCACAATAAGGGTTTGAGAGGAAGGGGGTGGGATGGAGGGAAAGAAAGAGGAAGGAATAAGGGAAGGGGAAAACAGGTAAAAGACAGGTGAGAGAGGTAGGGAAGAAGGGCGAGGGAAAATATGAGAAGCTAGGGGGGGGGGGAGAAAAAGGGTGGGGCGGGGGCTCCCTTAGGGGTGTTAATACTATGCGAAATACGACACTCATTTCATTATCCTAAAGATAACTGTGTATTATTGGTCACACTCATAACTTAGTGTTTTATATCTTGTTTCCCTTACAAGGCTTTCAGAGATTATGTGTTAATGCTGTCCCCTGCCTTAAACTTTCTGTGCGAACCATTACACTCATAAAGTGACATTTAACCATTTCAACTGTGTCGTATCATCGCACACATTACTTTAGCACTATGGGGCCATGGCTTGAGGGAGAGGGGGGGGGAGAAAGAGAGGTGAGGATAAAGGACACATAATGAGGTGATATGCCAAATCAACATGGGATTAACATGGGATATGGGATCAACAATCCTATAGGATCCTGAAAGAAAGAAAAAAACACACAGCGCAACGTGCCTCATACAATCACATGACTTAGAAAGGGTGGATGATGGTGGGATGGGGTTAGGGTTAGAATTAGGGTGGAGGGGGCGGGAAGGGAGGAGGGAGGGAGAGGGCACTTCCATTCAAATCATAAAATGAAAAAAAAAATGGAAAAAAAAAGAAAAAAAAAGGAATGAAAAAAATCAAAAAAAATCAAAAAAATCCAAAAAAATGAAAGAAAATTCACAAATCATCCCCCTCAAAAAATCAAGTTTATTATCACAATCTTCTGATTTCATTTTAAGTACGTCAATGCTCCCTTTTTAAGAATTCACTTTTAAACCAATTAAAAGACAACATGCATAATCCCTTTTCCAATTTGGTCCCACTTCAATTTTGAAAACTAACTCAAAAGTACGGCCAAAAGGTCTAACCGATGAAAAAGTATTTGTCCACTCTAATCCATTTCCCTATCAAATCCTACAAAGGAGCCTGGAAGAGAATGGAAAATCACAAGCTCTATCAAAGGAACAATAATATGTTGTTCCAAACCCACCACTACAAAAAGCATCAGCCAAAAAAAAATCCTAAGAAAATTAAATAGAACACCATTTAGCTCAATACAGCCAGATTCCCCATTTTACAAGTAGGAAACACAATTCCGCTTCTTGGGGGCGCTCCAAGGAGCGAGAATATGCTTCCCACCCATCCTATGACCTCCATCAAAAAGAGGATATTACATTTAAACCCATATGGTTGTCTGTCTGCACAGAACAATTTTGGTTTTCTCTACATTTGTTAATATGAATAACAGAAAACTTCCATCACAGGTGCAACACCACCTGTGCAAGTGTATAAAATCTTAATCATGTCGGTGTGTTTTAACACAGCCATCGTAAAATCACTGTGAAAAATCCTGGCAAAAATCCACAATCCTAATTTCTGTGTTTATGATAATATTACCTACACAACATATGAATATTGATTTATAATAACCAATAAAATGAAAACATAACATCTCATGGCAAGGAGTTCAGGGAAAAAAACAATAAAGTTGACCTGCAGGACATATGTCCACCTCATGCATCAATTGGAACAAATAAAGCATTCGAATCAAAAATAAATTTTCAAATGTACATTCTATGGGTGTGCCTTATAGATTCTACATCCCAGTGACATGGGATGGCCTCTCATCATTTTGTATATTAATTGAATGAATTTTAAGTGTCATCCAAGATGGCCGCCAAAAATAAAAATCCTAAAAGAAAATGTATATTTTCCTCTTCGGGATTCAAATATAGGAATAATTACAGGTGAAAATGTCATATTTCAGAGCGGGAGGGTGGTGGGGGAAGGGGGTGGGGAGGGAGGGGGAAAGGGACGCAGGAGGGAAGGGGGATGAGATGGGAGGGGGTTAGGGCCAGGACCAGGATTAGGGTGGAGGGGGAGGGGGGGAAAGGGCAGGAGCATGAAGGAGTGAATGGAGGGAAGGAGTGAGGGGGGGGCAGAAAGGAGTGAGGAGGTGGTGCAAAGGAATGTACTAGGCAGTGGTGGTGGAAAGCGGGGACACAGAAGGCAGGGAAGCTGGAAAAACTGGGACAAGCTGCGGTAAGGGTTTGAAGGGAGGGGGAGGAAGGGAAGGGTAGAGGAAGGAAGGGGCGGGAGCAAGAGGGACAGGGAGCAACACAAATAAATTGGAAGAAGAAGAAGAAATAAAAAGATGAGAAAAAAACAACAACAACAACAACGACTATTTGCTCCATGGAAGCATTTGCTGCCTTGACACACATTCTGACCCCAAAAGGGGACAATGCATGGTCATTTAAAGAGCTTTTAGGGCCCGCTCGAAGGCCTGCCTTTTTTACTCTGAAAAAGGTAAAAAGTCAAACATTTGAACAGCCTTGGACGTGCACCTTGACCCCATGGCCAAGACACAACGTCAACAAGGCTGTCCCAATAACATTACACATGCGCCTCAACCCCAAGGCTGAAGCACATGGTCATTCAAACGCATGCATCATGCCCCCGAAGGGCCACAATGCATGGTCATACAATTGGGACCACTCCTCTCAATAGGAGTAAGACCCCTTGATCCACTGACAAGGTATTACTCCTGTCAGGTGCTTTTAGGGCCCGCGCTAGGGCCTGCCCTTTTTACAATTAAAAAAGGTAAAAAGTCAAACATTTGAACAGCCTTGGACGTGCACCCTGACCTCATGGCCAAGGCACAACGTCAACAAGGCTGTCCCAATAACATTACACATGCACCTCAACCCCAAGGCTGAAGCACATGGTCATTCAAACGCATGCATCCTGACCCCAAAGGGCCACAATGCATGGTCATACAATTGGGACCACTCCTCTCAATAGGAGTAAGACCCCTTGATCCACTGACAAGGTATTACTCCTGTCAGGTGCTTGTAGGGCCCGCACGAAGGCCTTCCTTTTTTACAATGAAAAAAGGTAAAAAAACCAAACATTTGAACAGCCTTGGACGTGCACCCTGACCCCATGGCCAAGGCACAACGTCAACAAGGCTGTCCCAATAACATTACACATGCGCCTCAACCCCAAGGCTGAAACACATGGTCATTCAAATCCATGCATCATGCCCCCGAGGGGCCACAATGCATGGTCATACAATTGGGACCACTCCTCTCAATAGTAGTAAGACCCCTTGATCCACTGACAAGGTATTACTCCTGTCAGGTAGTGCCTTTAGGGCCTGCACGAAGGCCTGCCTTTTTTACTTCGAAAAAAGGTAAAAAACCAAACATTTGAACAGCCTTGGACATGCACCTTGACCCCATGGCCAAGGCACAACGTCAACAAGGCTGTCCCAATAACATTACACATGCGCCTCAACCCCAAGGCTGAAGCACATGGTCATTCAAACACATGCATCATGCCCCCAAAGGGCCACAATGCATGGTCATACAATTGGGACCACTCCTCTCAATAGGAGTAAGACCCCTTGATCCACTGACAAGGTATTACTAACACCACCTTAGTGATCATGGTGTTTCTCCTGTCAGGCGCTTTTAGGGCCCGCGCTAGGGCCTGCCTTTTTTACAATGAAAAAAGTTAAAAAGTCAAACATTTGAACAGCCTTGGACGTGCACCCTGACCCCATGGCCAAGGCACAACGTCAACAAGGCTGTCCCAAAAACATTACACATGCGCCTCAACCCCAAGGCTGAAGCACATGGTCATTCAAACACATGCATCATGCCCCCGAAGGGCCACAATGCATGGTCATACAATTGGAACCACTCCTCTCAATAGGAGTAAGACCCCTTGATCCACTGACAAGGTATTACTCCTGTCAGGTGCTTTTAGGGCCCGCGCTAGGGCCTGCCTTTTTTACAATGAAAAAAGGTAAAAAGTCAAATTTGAACAGCCTTGGACGTGCACCTTGACCCCATGGCCAAGGCACAACGTCAACAGGGCTGTCCCAATAACAATACACATGCGCCTCAACCCCAAGGCTGAAGCACATGGTCATTCAAACCCATGCATCATGCCCCCGAGGGGCCACAATGCATGGTCCTACAATTGGGACCACTCCTCTCAATAGGAGTAAGACCCCTTGATCCACTGACAAGGTATTACTCCTGTCAGGTGCTTTTAGGGCCCGCGCTAGGGCCTGCCTTTTTTACAATGAAAAAAGGTAAAAAGTCAAACATTTGAACAGCCTCGGACGTGCACCTTGACCCCATGGCCAAGGCACAACGTCAACAAGGCTGTCCCAATAACAATACACATGCGCCTCAACCCCAAGGCTGAAGCACATGGTCATTCAAACACATGCATCATGCCCCCGAAGGGCCATAATGCATGGTCATACAATTGGGACCACTCCTCTCAATCGGAGTAAGACCCCTTGATCCTCTGACAGGGAATTTACTCCTGTCAGGTGCTTTTCGGGCCCGCCTTTTTTACAATGAAAAAAGGTAAAAAGTCAAACATTTGAACAGCCTTGGACGTGCACCTTGACCCCATGGCCAAGGCACAACGTCAACAAGGCTGTCCCAATAACAATACACATGCGCCTCAACCCCAAGGCTGAAGCACATGGGCATTCAAACGCATGCATCATGCCCCCGAAGGGCCACAATGCATGGTCATACAGTTGGGACCACTCCTCTCAATAGGAGTAAGACCCCTTGATCCTCTGACAGGGAATTTACTCCTGTCAGGCGTTTTGGGCCCGCCTGAAGGCCTGCCTTTTTTACAATGAAAAGAGGTAAAACGTCAAACATTTGAACAGCCTTGGACGTGCACCTTGACCCCATGGCCAAGGCACAACATCAACAAGGCTGTCCCAATAACAATACACATGCGCCTCAACCCCAAGGCTGAAGCACATGGTCATTCAAACGCATGCATCATGCCCCCGAAGGGCCACAATGCATGGTCATACAGTTGGGACCACTCCTCTCAATAGGAGTAAGACCCCATAATCCTCTGACAGGGAATTTACTCCTGTCAGGCATTTTGGGCCCGCCTGAAGGCCTGCCTTTTTTACAATGAAAAAAGGTAAAAAGTCAAACATTTGAACAGCCTTGGACATGCACCTTGACCCCATGGCCAAGGCACAACGTCAACAAGGCTGTCCCAATAACAATACACATGCGCCTCAACCCCAAGGCTGAAGCACATGGTCATTCAAACGCATGCATCATGCCCCCGAAGGGCCACAATGCATGGTCATACAGTTGGGACCACTCCTCTCAATAGGAGTAAGACCCCTTGATCCTCTGACAGGGAATTTACTCCTGTCAGGTTCGTCACCCTGGGCAGGAGGTGCCACAAGCAACTCATCTTAAAGATTAAGCCGCCTTTTATCTGCCTCAGACCCCCCTTACTTTAGCGGGTCTTAATGAATTATGACCCAAATCAATACCCGTTAGATAGATAACATTAAATGACATCCCATAGAGTTACCTACTTCTCAAATAATGAACATTCATGATGTTTTACGGCCAGAATCCACACAAATTGACTTCCATGACAAGAAACGTCATGATGTCATAACGCAGGAATGTACTGCACTTCCGGATATTCACCACGACATTATTTTGCCGCTTTCCCTCGCAACAAAAAAATTTGAACCGTGTCAAAATGCCGACACAACGAATACCCTTTCATTTAATTCCATTTAACGATTTTACGAGCAAAATTTTGTATTTTGCTCGGCACGATCACCCATTAATAAACCAGCCGTGATTTGACAATATAGTACACGCAAACGGGCGTGCCGAGGTCATATGTACACAAAGAGCAGGGAAGGGAGGGGGGGAGGGCGTACGTGTACTCTTTATTCCATTTTAACCCATTATAAATACTAACGGGTGAAAGCAACATCAATCACAATTTCCAATTTCAATTTAAGCGTCCACAAAATGATTTTGTGGTAAAATGCGATCGCCACTTCCGGGTTTATTTTTCAATTTATACACCGCCCTATCGATGCCGTGGTTTTTTACGCTTTACATCTTAACAAAAAGATTTCAAAACCATATCACTATGTTCACCCAACGAAATACGTTCTCATGAAACCACATTTCGCAACTATAGTCACAAATTTCGTTTTATCATGAAACGATCACTCAAAGATCACATCCAGCACTATTTCTACACTGTTAGTCTCATAACTCTCTGCCGGTCCAAAGTCTCATAAATCGATCGATATTTGAAAAATAATATACACACTACACAGCCACCCTTTTTTAAATCTGCATCAGGAAATCAATAACCGTGTACTGTAATTAATCGCAGTCTATTAATATACTGTACACGAACGAAACATTTGCGCTGCTTCTCTAAATGATGCTCACGTACGTGTCAATCAGCGAAGCGATGTAATATGCTGTGCGCTCTGCCCGTGCGTACCGTGTATTTTGCATCGTGGGCATTCTGAGCGCTTGCGTTCATTGGCTGTCTATCACAGCGTGTACGTAATTAATCGACATTCGCCAAATCCCCACCTGTCCCCGCACGGATTTTGAAAGCACGTTTAACAAATTGCATGCTACCGATATGAATTACAGCACGAGCACCCTACCACAACATCTAGAAGATCACTACGTTGTATCTTAACGCCCTATCATGATTTATCAATCGGTGAAAAGATACGGAACATAATTTTGCACACAAATAATGTCAGGAGAAGACGTAATGTGAATCAAAAAAAAAACACCTTACAACCTACATGGATCGTTCACAAATGTTCGCAATCCTCTCTTAAAACCAACCCACAGTGTTATCCAAACAGGAAAAAATGTCATATGGGAAAAATCAATCAACAAAATGTCAAACGAAATAATTGGATGTTACCACGGGGTTTGAACCAAGACCGCAATAATGTCATCCCAGCGTATTTAACCGCTCGGCCATTTCCAAGTTGGGACACTAAAAAAAATAACAAATATATATCTATATCGGTGTCGGAGAGCAGCAGTCGCTGCTTTAAAAGCCAAAGCGAAGCTTTGAAAACGAAGCGATGGCACATGTGGCGCATTCCGCCCGTGCGTCTCATGCACATTGAATGGACATGTCGATCGTGCAAGATACGAGTGCACCTACGTACGTGTGGGTGCGTGCACGAAATGTCCCGTCCGCATCAAATGAACCGCGGAGCGATGATTCACGTGTGTGACCTGCACTGATTTTTGCGGCCCGCACATACCATGTACGTATACGAGTTCTTACTCACGAAGCGGTAACTAAGCATGCGAACGCACTTTGCGTCATGAAGTCATTTAAATACACAGTGCTTGGCGCACGTGTTTCCGTGCCTGCCGTTGAATTAACACCCAGCAGGGCGATTCAACCTCTCATCCTTCCTTTTCACACATCACTCCAGACGGCTTTCCCAAACTCTTTCGTTTTACAAACGCAAAACGCTGCGAAATGGTAAAACTACGCACCGAAGCCCATCTATATTTGTACAAAAACCACACACTTCATGAACAAATTCGTATATATTTACAAAAGTCGTTAAAAATTAGCGAAAAAATCGTTATTCATCGGAAAAAGTCGCTCTTTATCGCTGGAAATCGCAAACCCTCGCATATTCGTTTAAAAAAATCACCATTCATTCTGTCCGTATTAAAATGTATGTAACAAAAAATTTAGCAAGTCCTTTTTTAATATCGTTCTGTCAAGGCTTAGGGAACTTTTTTTTTTTTTTTTTTTTTTTTTTTTGTATACAAGGTCGAGGCTCGTGAAAGAGCGAACATTAATCACACAGAAAGACAAACCGACACATAAAACATATAACATAGGGAGCGGTAGACAAGATGGGGAGAGAGGGGGAAGGACACAAACACAACATTTGAGAGCAGGGACCGAGAGACATGGAGACATCGAGAGATCTGAGAGAGGGCGAGGGCTTTAGGGGGGGGGGGGCGTGGGAAGGGGGCGGTGGGAGAGGTATAAAACATATGGACACTGCCAGGACTTCCAGGAAAGAAGTTGGAATTTCAAACAAGGTGGATCTGGGGTGAATTAGCGGGGGTAGAAAAGATCAAGGTTTTGGATGGGGGAAGATAAGAGATGGTGGTGAACAGCTGTTTTAAAGACCTGGAGGGAGGAGTGGGATTGAAGGGAGTGAGGGAGTTTGTTCCAGAGGCGGGAGAAAAGAGGAATGAAAGAGTGAAGGTGAGCAGAGAGCCGAGATTTCGGCAGTTTAACCATCAGAGGGTTGCTGGCAGATCTTGTGCGACCTGTAGGAATATTTGGGGGACAGAGCACAGAGAGAGCTGGGGGTGCAAGGCCGGAGAGGAGTCGGTAGAAGACAGAAAGACCACCTACCTGCCTGCGGTGAGTGAGTGAAAGGCCCTCAGAGATAGCTTCATCGCGGGAGATTCCAATAATTCTGAAAGCTTTGGTTTCAACAGCGTGAAGCCGAGCTAGGTGTGAGGCAGGAGCACCGGCCCATAGGGGAGAACAGTATTCCATTGAGCTGCGGATGAAAGCCTTGTATGTGGTGAGGAGCTCAGGTGTGCCGAGGAAGGACTTCGCACGACGGAGGATGCCCAGTCGGCGACTGGCTTTGGAGGCCAGCTTGGAAATGTGGTTTTCCCAAGAAAGATCATGGCAGATAGTGAGACCCAAAATCTTGAGCGACAGAACTTCTTGGAGAGGATTGTTGAGAAAGTAGATGGGAGGGTTGTCCAGTCGATCTTTTCGGAGAGACATAGTAAGAGTGTGAGATTTGTCAGGATTGAAAGACATGTTCCACTTGTTTGACCAGTCTGTGATTTTGTCCAGGTCTTCAGAGAGTGAGGAGGCAGCAGACTGCCGATCTGAGGGAAGAGGAATGGAGCGGCAGAGAGTGGAGTCATCAGAAAAGAGATAGAGAGGATTTTCGAGAGAGTCAGAGAGATCATTGATGAAGACCAGAAAAAGCACGGGGCCCAGAACACTGCCTTGGGGAACTCCAGCCTGAACAGGAAGAGGAGATGAGAGAAACCCATTCAGGGCCACACGTTGACGACGACTAGAGAGGAAGTCCGCCAGCCATGCGTGGAGATTTCCATGGATACCAAAGGAGGAGAGTTTGGTGAGCAGAGCGGGGTGCCAGACCGTGTCGAAGGCACGTGATATGTCGAGGGAGACAGCTCTAATTTCCTGCTTGGCATTGAGGACCTCCATCCATTGTTGAGACAGCAGAAGCAGCATGTCCAGAGTAGAGTGACCTGGTCTGAAACCAAATTGATGATCAGAGATCAAGCCATTGGAGAAGAGGAAAGATTTCATATCCGAAGCAATGATGGATTCCATGACTTTGCTGATAATTGGGAGAAGGCTGATTGGTCTGTAGTTGCTAGGATCTGTTTTTGCACCTTTTTTGTGCAAAGCGGTGATGTTGGCTGATTTCCAAGCAGTTGGCAGTTGACCTTGAGCAAAAGAGAGGGTGAAGAGAACAGAGAGAGGGTGAGATAGAGCAGCAGAGCAGGATTTTAGGACCCGTGGGCTGATGCCGTCGGGTCCAGTTGCAGAATCAGAGTCGAGGGTTGACAGAAACTTTTCCACCTTGTCAGGAGGAAAGGACACGGAGTCCAGGAGCAGCAGGGTACGACTGGGTATGGTGGGTACAGAGAGGGATGGGTTTGGGACACAAGATTTAGAGGCAAACACAGAGTTGAGGCATTCAGCTTTTTCACGTGCGGAGTCAGCTGTGTAGCCGTTTGAGGTAAGGGAGGGGATGGAGGGGGAACAAACACCAGAAACGGATTTGACCAGACGCCACCAGGATTTGGAAGAGGGAGACAGATAAGAGAGTTCGGTCTTGAGAACGGAGAGATATTGTTTCCTGGCTCTCCTGAGGGTGGACACACACTTGTTTCGGGCTTTGTGAAAGGAAATGAGATTTCCTTCCATTGGATTTGCTTTCCAGGAGACGAAGGCAAGTTGTTTCTGGGCAACAGCCTCACCACAAGATTCCGTGTACCATGGACGGGAGGAAGGGTAAGACAACTGAAGACGAGATGGGATAAATCTGTGCATGAGAGAGAGCAATTTACTTTGGAAGAATTCCCAGGATGAGTTGATGTCAGAGGTGGTAGAAATGGGAGACCAGTCCAGATGATTGATGGCTGCTTGAAGACCGTGCCAGTTGGCCTGAGTGAAATGCCAGACTCGTCGACGCTGAGCAGGCTCCCTGAGGATGGTCAGAGAGATGTCCACTTTAACAAGGACATGATCAGATGATCCGATCGGAGCAGAAGAAGAGCAGCAGACATTTTCAGGGAAGTTAGTCATAACCAAGTCCAGAAGAGAAGATGTTCCGTTGACTGAGATCCGGGTCGGGAAATTGACAGATTGTGTCAGTCCCAGTGAGTCGCAGAAGTCCTTTGCTGAGGAGCCATGGCTGGTGAGAGAGGTACCCACACCCAGCCAACTGGCATGATGACAGTTGAAATCACCACATATGAGGAAGAGAGAGTTGGGATGAGTAGATAGAAGTTGGTCCATATCATCAGACAGCGAGATGTAGATGGAGTCATCACTGTTTGGTGGACGGTACAACACACATATGAACAAGAGGTGGGAGCGAAGGGGAAGCCGTAGCCAGAGGTATTCCTGGGGGTGAGGTGGAGAGAGTGCAGTGCAGGGCGAGTGAGGAAGAGAGTTTTTGATAAAGATAGCAACCCCGCCTCCAGGACGAGGCTCAGGTCTATCATACCGGAGGAGGGAGTAGCCCGGGAGAGATACTATGGAATCAGAGACATCATAAAGGAGGAAAGTTTCTGTTAAGCAGATCACGTCTGGTTTGACAGAACCAACCTGTATGGAGAGATCAGTTAAGTTTGAACGAAGGCCCCGGATGTTTGAGGTCCATACCGTTAATGAAGAGGAAGGGGGAGCATCAGATACAGAACAGGGGGGAGGAGGGGTAGGGTAAGATGTGGAAGAGGTGGAAGAGGTAGGGAGAGCTGTTGAAGGTGTGTCAGAGATTTCAGAATAGCTCGGAGAAAGGGAAGGATGGGGCGGACAAAAGGTTTGATGGTGATTGGGTGAGCCACAATGAGGTGTTATTTGAGGAGGGGGAAGAGCGAGGCAGAAGGTTGGGGGAGATGGAGGTGAGAGTTTGAAGGGGGAAGAAGCAGGGAGGACGCTTTGAGGAGGGGGAGTGAGAGGGGGGAAATTGAGAAGCAATGAGGGTGGGGAGATTTGAAGGGGAGGGGTGAGGGGGAAGTTTGGGAGGGAAGGGGCAAGGGGAGGGATTTGAAAGGGATGGGATATGGGGGAGATTTGGAGGGGAGGGGTGAGGCAGGAGTCTAGGAGGGGAGGGGCGAGGGGGCGTCTTGGCGGGGAGGGGTGAGGGGGTCGTTTAGGAGGGAGGGGGCAAGGGGGGAGATTTGAAAGGGATGGGTGATGGGGAAGATTTGGAGGGGAGGGGTGATGGGGAAGATTTGGAGGGGAGGGGTTATGGGGAAGATTTGGAGGGGAGGGGTGAGATTGGATTTTTGAAAGTGTACGATTTATGGGAAACGAACATTTATTGCAAAATGAGTTGCTTGTGACCTTCGAGTTAAAAATACGTTTAAGGACGCTGGATGGAGGATGGAGTGCAGGAGAGTTTAGGGAATGTAGAAAAAAGGCACTATAGGAGATGGATATTTTTTTTGGGATGAATTGATTTGGTGAGCAAGTCGAAAGCAGCCTTTTAAAGAAGAAGAAGAAAAAGGTGTTATAAAATATGACGGAATACATAACTTGAGGGGAAAGTGTAAACATTGAAGGTTAATGAGTGAAAACTATCTGGGGAAATGGGGGAGAAACACGTGGTCGAAGAACGAACGAACGAATAAGAATGAATAAACGAATGATAACAGAGAAGGAAAATGTTTTTTTTTTTGTTTGTTTTTTTTTGTTGAGTTGAGATTTACACAAGGAAGTAGGCTATGGGTGAAAAGACTGGGAATACAGAGAACGAAAGTTATTGGATCACAAAAGACGGACCGCTGAGAGAAAAACAAAGCCTCAAGGTTGTACAGTGCACACTGTACAAGGCCTCAAGGCACGACACGGCAAACAGACGATCAATTTATGAAAGATAAACACCGAGAAACAACCAAAGTTGCACACAATAACTTCACACACCGAAAGATAAATACAGTTTCGACAAAATACAATTGTGAACAGACTTAACTTCGAAAAACGTGGAGACCGTGTGGAGCTTCGAAAATCCCTGCCGCCGTCTCCAAGATCTCGCGAGATCTCCGAGATCTTTAAACAATATCTAAGCAGGTTCTTATATCGTTCTGTAATGATCAACAAGAGGCATGCTTACCTTAGACCTGGTCTTCTTGTCGAACTTCACAGTTGATCCTGGTACGGGCTACCAACTATTGAAGAATCCCTAATCTTACGACAAAGAAAAACTCCTCCTTTGTTTCTCACACAATGTTTATTAAACTGTAAAGGGTTGTTACATGAATGTACCAATTCAAGATATTGACTAACTAATGAACTGACTAATATTTAACGAAGCCTCGTTCTGCCGGTCGTGGCACCCCAGATCTTCTTCTGAGCGCAGATCTTCTCCGTTCCTTGGCCAGCGCTGCGTTTTCCTCGAAGTTCCTTTCTTATATAATAAATGCTTATTTCCTTATATGAGCATGGAATTCAGGACTCCGCACAGGGCCCTCCGGCCCAGACAGTGAGACACTCTGGTTTCTATCTTGGAGAGTTCTAAGAGCTTTTAAACAGCTGTTATCAGTTAAAATGGGAACGCACTTTTTATCTGTTCTCTGTAGGTCACTCCCACTTGACCCGTCCGAACAGGAGTGCAAGCTCCTTCTCCTCCAGATTCCATTTCTACAGAGTTACACAGAAAACACATTCTGGAAAAGAATGATATGAGTACAAATAATATAGTATATATTTGTATACTTCTACAATATGTGAATGAGGTGAGTGCTTTCCTTGGACTGCATTCCTTTATAGGATGTGATAGTGCAAGTGATTTCTATGGGAGATGGGAGGTGAAACTGTGGAAGATCATGGCAGAGGAAGAAAGGTCTGTTGAGGTCTCATCACCGTTGGAGTATAATTATATGTAAAATTTCAGTTGGGGGGTGGGGAGGTGTTAAAATTGACAGACATCATGGGGTTTTTGTTTTGTTATTTCTGACTTTTAAAACTTCCACGTTATACATAACAATAGCGAATAAAGCTGAAATGTCGTATTACAATTAAAATATATAGCTAAGACATTTCTCACACTGAAAAAAAAAGTAATGAAATAATAATCTTGGAACAATTAAGCTGTACATGTACAGATTCAAAAGTTATTACCAATTAAATCAAAGTTTGACACATTTCTATTGTCAAAAGCCAAATAAAAAATAGTTCGCCGGTGAATCTTCAAGTTGGTTTTTCTCTGATTGTTTAAAAAAAGCTGCAATTGATGTTTGCTGTCTCTTCATATATTTTTTTTTCTTGTATGCACCATGCACACTATAGAGCAGTGGCTTCCATGCTGGGGGTGTGGGGGGCATGCTCCCCTTGTGGGTTGAGAGGTGGGTACTGTGGGGGAGGGGGGGCATGAGGTCAACAACAACAACAACATGCATTTTAAGGCCATTTTTCCTGCTAGAGCGGGGGTTAGCCTTGCGGTCCCCATGACAATCTTCTCCATATTGCCCTATTTTCTGCATCTCTCCTTGTTAACCCCCTTGCCCGCATTTCTTCTTCCACCATCTTTAGCCAAGTCTTTCTCGGTCTTCCCCGTCCTCGACTTCCTTATACATTCATTTCCATCACTCTTCTCAACCAGTCACTTTCATCCTTCCTCAACACATGACCAAACCATCTCAACCTGTTCCTCTTCACAGCATCAGTCACAGGCTCTATTCCCATCATCTTTCGCAATTCATCATTTGTCTTCCTCTCTCTCAACGACACTCCGCACATCCACCAAACCATTCGCATTTCCACTCTTTCCAGCCTTCGTTGCTGCTCTACATTCATGACCCATGTCTCGCTCCCATAAATCATAACACTTCTCACACATGCAGCATACACCTTTCCCTTAAGCTTCAACGACACTCCCCTCCTCATCAGCACGCCACTCAGTTCCCAAAACTTCTTCCATGCACATCTCACTCTAGCAACCGTTGCCGTGTCTGATCCACCTTCTCCATTCAGCATTTCACCGAGGTAGCAAAATGTTTTCACACCTTCCAGCTTCACGCCGTCTCCAAGATCCAACTCGACATTTCCTCCATCTGCAGCTCCCTCTGTGCACATCTTACATTTGAATGTAGATGCCACACTGGTTAATGACCCTCTCAAACCACTACATTTTTGATGAACCCACTCAGCGCACATTGTACATTGAATGGAGTTCACTCCGACACCCTTCCTGCACACAGCACATGGCCACTTCCCAGTTCTTTCCACCTCAACACATGCTTAACCACTTGCCATCACCTTCGTCTTTCCTATATTCACCTTCAGACCTTTTGTCTCCATACATTCCTTCCACTTGTTCATCTTTTCCTTCAGTCCATCCATACTTTCCGCAATCAACACCAGATCATCTGCATACAACAACTCGCACGGTAAACCCTCCTTTACGTTCTGAGCCAGCACCTCCATCACATCTACAAATAGTAGTGGACTTAGTACCGACCCCTGATGCACTCCCACCTTCACCTCAAACTCACCACTGTTCCCGTCCTTCGTCCTTACAGCTGTGCGCGCTCTTTTGTACATTGCCATCACTACTCTGATCAACCATTCCTCCACTCCTAACTTCCTCAATGCCCATGTCAATACTTCACGTGGAACCCTATCGAATGCTTTCTCCAGATCAACAAACCCAAGAAACACCTTCTTCCTCTTCTCCATGTACTTCTCCTGCAACTGCCTCACAATAAAGAGCGCGTCTGTCATTCCTCTTCCTGGCATAAATCCAAACTGCATTTCGTCGATCTTCACCTTCTTCCTTATCCTCCTCTCCAACACCCTTTCCGATACCTTCATTCCATGCTCAAATAACTTTATCGCTCGGTACGAGCCACACTCCAGAAGGTCACCTTTCCCCTTGTATAGAGGGATGAGGGTACTCACTTCCCAATCCACTGGAATGCGGCCTTCTTTCACCACCAGATTACAGATCTCTGTCATTCTCTTCACACCCCAACTTCCTGCTGCCTTCAACATATCTCCCACAACTCCCGTCAGTCCTCCCGCTTTTCTACTCTTCATTGCTTTTATCGCTTCCTCAACTTCCTTCTCAGTTATCTTCTCTGCCGGTCCTAAAACTGGGTTAATCTCTGTGCCATCCCATTCATTCTCTGTGTTCAACAGCATTTCCATATATCTTTTCCATCTTCCCTCTTATTCCATCTGGGTCCACAACGATTTGTCCCACTTCATCCTTCAAGCAACTCACCCCCATCACATCACACCTCTCTTTCGCTTTCTGCTTTGCAATCCTGAATACTGCTTTCTGACCCACTTCCAAATCCAAGCGTTCTCCGAACATTTTCCTGCATGCCTCCTGCGCCTTTGCTACCTCTTTCTTTGCAGCCTTCTTGGCTGCCTTATAACTTTCATGCTCTGCTTTTTCTGCTCCCGTACCCTTCGCCTTCTGCCACTCCTTGAACTTCTTCCTCTTCTCGTCAATCCTCTTTCCAACTTCATCATCCCACCACCATGTTTCCGAGTGCCTCGGTGGTCCTTTTGTCCATCCACATACCTCACCAACGGCTCCCAACAGACTATCTTTCATTGACATCCAACCACGTTCAAGCTCAACCACATCATCCTCTACCCTACTCAGCCTCTCTTTTAATGCCTCCCTTACTGTCACCTGTTTCAACCTCCACACCTTCATTCTCGGTTGGTACTTCACCCGCCGAGCTCTCCTCGCACCTTTCACCCTTATGTCGCAGACAACGAAGTGGTGCTGTGAAACAGCCTCCTCCCCCGGGATCACCTTTGTGTCCCGGAGGTGCCCCCTATCTCGCCTACGCACCATCAGGTAGTCAACGGTTGTCGTCCACCCACCTGACGTGTATGTAACAAGCTTATTATCCCCTTTCTGGAACTGAGTGTTACAAATCAACAAATCAGCTCCATCAGCAAACTCCAAAATCCTTTCACCTTCTCCATTTCTCACACCATATCCGTAACCCCCATGAACTCCCTCAAAACCGTCCATACTCCTTCCCACATGTCCATTTAGGTCTCCTCCTACCACAACAACGTCCTCATCTTTCACGTTTTCCATTAGCTTCTCTATCGCACACCAGAACTTGTCCTTCTCTTCATCGCTCCGACCAACCTGCGGAGCATATCCCGAGATGACGTTCACCAAGAGCTTTCCAATCATCATTTTCACCATCATCAACCTATCACTCACTCTAGTCACACTCACCACACTGTCTATAAACTCCTCAGAAAACAGGACACCAACACCATTCACGCCCTCCGGGCACCCTTGCCACACATACTTGTATTTCTGTCCCTGCCTACCCTTCACCATTCTCACACCACTTCCCTTCCATCTCGTCTGTTGCACACAACATATGTCCACTCTTCTTCTGACCAATACTTGCACCACTTCTCCTGACCTCCCTGTCATTGTCCCTACATTCCATGTCCCAAACCTCAGAAACCGATCTCCACTTCGGGCTGTACCCTGCCCACATGTAGTTGTAATTGTCATGGTTCTCTTTTTGAGGCAATGTTTTTATGGCCGGATGCCCTTCCTGACGCCAACCCTCTTTGTCGCCTCTTACGACACGCAGGGATACGGTGTACTTATTCTCATCAGGGTACACACCGGGAGGGGGCATGAGGTCATGTGAAAAAAATCATTTTAAATGTAGAATTAGGCTTAAATATTCAAAAAATGATAAATTATGCCAGATATTTCTACGAACACCAACGTTCTCCACTACAACCTTCAAACGTGGCGCCAGCTCCGTGCTTGCTGCCGCCTGTGAACAACACCGCACCTAATGGATTTGTAAAATGAAAAACAACTAAACAATGGAAGCTTGGTTCTCCCTTGCCTTGGTAGCGGGAACAGTGTGTTGCATGGAATCATTGTCGGTATGGCGATGTGGCATCAGCATATCTCATGCAATTTGTTTTGCTGGATTAACTTTTTCGCTAAGTAAAGCTTGTGGGGCGTGCACAGATATCACAAAGAATTTTTTTTTTTTTTTTTTGTATAACAAGTTGAAGCTTGTGTAAGAGCACTTATATCATGTAATAAAGGAACCGGGACACAAAAGGGGGAGAGAGAGGGAAGCACAACAACATTAGAGAACAGGGACATCGGGAGATCTGTGGAAGGGAGAGGGATGGGGAGGGGTACACGGTATAAACAAGATGGACACTAGAGGGGATTTCAGGAAAGAAAACGGAATTTGAAGGAGATGAATTTGGTGTGTATTAACGGGGGCAGAAAAGATCAAGGTTTTGGATGGGGGAAGATAAGAGATGGTGGTGAACAGCTGCTTTAAAGACCTGGAGGGAGGAGAGGGATTGAAGGGAGTGGGGGAGTTTGTTCCAGAGGCGGGAGAAAAGAGGAATGAAAGAGTGAAGGTGAGCAGAGAGTCTTGATTTTGGCAATTTCACCAGAAGAGGGAATTGCTGGCAGATCTTGTGCGACCTGTAGGAGTATTTGGGGGACAGAGCACAGACAGGCCTGGGGGGGAGGGCGGGGACTAGGCCAGAGAGCAGTCAGTAGAAGACAGAAAGACCACCAACCGGCCTGCGGTGAGAGAGTGAAAGGCCCTCAGAGTTAGCTTCATCGTGGGAGATTCCAATGATTCTGAAAGCTTTGGTTTCAACAGCGTGAATCCGAGCTAGGTGTGAGGCAGGAGCACCAACCCAGAGGAGAGAGCAGTATTCCATTGAGCTGCGGATGAAAGCCTTGTATGTGGTGAGGAGCTCAGGTGTGTCAAGGAAGGACTTTGCACGACCGCAGATGCCCAGTCGGCGACTGGCTTTGGAGGCCAGCTTGGAAAGGTGCTTTTCCCAGGAAAGATCATGGCAGATTGTGAGACCCAAGAGCTAGAGTGACAGAACTTCTTGGAGAGGATTGTTGAGAAAGTAGATGGGAGGGTTTCCAGATGATATTTTCGGAGAGACATAGTAAGAGTGTGAGATTTGTCAGGATTGAAAGACATATTCCGCTTGTTTGACGAGTCTGTGTTTTTGTCCAGGTCTGTAGAGAGTGAGGAGGCTGCAGACTGCCGATCTGAGGTATGAGGTATCGAGCGGCAGAGAGTGGAGTCATCAGCAAAGAGATAGAGAGGATTTTCCAGAGAGGCGGAGAGATCATTGATGAAGACAGAAAAAGCACAGGGCCGAGGACACTGCCTTGGGGAACTCCAGCTTGAACAGGAAGGGGAGATGAGAGAAATCCATTGAGGACCACACGTTGACTACAACCAGAGAGGAAGTCCGCAAGCCATGCGTGGACATTTCCATGGATACCATCAGAGGAAAGTTTGGTGAGCAGAGCGAGGTGCCAGACCGTATCAAAGGCACGTGATATGTCAAGGGAGACAGCTCTGATTTCCTGTTTGGCATTGAGGACCTCCATCCATTGTTGAGACAGCAGAAGCAGCATGTCCAGAGTAGAATGACCTGGTCTGAATCCAAATTGATGATCAGAGATCAAGCCATTGGAGAAGAGGAAGGATTTGATAACCGAAGCAATGATCGATTCCATGACTTTGCTGATAATTGGGAGCAGGCTGATTGGTCTGTAGTTGCAAGGATCTGTTTTTGCACCTTTTTTGTGTAACGCAGTATTGTTGGCTGATTTGATTGTTGGCTGAAGGCAGATGACCTTGAGCAAAAGAGAGGGTGAAGAGAACAGAGAGAGGGTGTGAAAGAGCTGCAGAGCAGGATTTTTGGACCCGAGGGCTGATGCCGCCTGGTCCAGTTGCAAAATCAGAGTCGAGGTTTGACAGAAACTTCTCCACCTTGTCAGGAGAGAAGGACACAGAGTCCAGGAGCAGTTTGGTACGACTGGGTACAGTGGGTACAGAGAGAGACTGGTTTGGGATACAAGATTTTGAGGCAAACACAGAGTTGACGTATTCAGCTTTTTCACGTGCGGAGTCAACTGTGCAGCCGTTTGAGGTAAGGGAGGGGATGGAAGTGGAACAAACACCCTAAACTGATTTGACAAGACGCCACTGGGTCTTGGGGCACGTGGGGTTGTTTTTTCTACACAAACTTTACTTGCATTACTTGGATTTAGGGTTGTTCACCATTTTGTGTTTCTTGTTTTCTATATATCACATCATTATTTTCAGTTTTCTCCTCTTCCTCGTTTTCATAACTTTGTTTGAGGACAATTTCCTTTTTTGCATTAAAAATGAGTATTGCATTAACATCTTTTCATTTGTTTTTTTGTTGGTGTTGGTGTTAGTGTCCCCTCCCTACCCTTCTGAGTCTGTGTTGTCTTGTTCTGCCCTCCATTCCTTCAACGCAGTAGCCCATCATTCCTGTATTGTTACATTCTGACCCAAGAGTATTTTCTCTGTGGCTGAACCTTCCCTATCTATCTGCCTATAGCTTTGGTAATCACTTGGATCATATTTGTTTGTATTTTTCTTTTCCGTCTGTTTCCCTCAACCCCATCATCTATCTATAATTCCAGTAATCTCTGTGTGTATGTGTGTGTGTATGTGTGTGTGTGTGTATGTGTGTGTGTATGTGTGTGTGTCGTTTGTCTGTGACCGCTGTTTCTCGACAACCACGGGTCCGATATACTTGAAACTTTCCAGGTATATTGCTGGGGACCCGAGGATGTGCCTTTTCAAGGTTTCATATTAATCGGAGAAGTAGTTACCGAGCTATGGCGATTTATTTACCAAACTCCGCAAGCCGTTCGCTTTGGCTTTGCGAATGGACCAAACCATTTCATGTAAATAGAGGGGGGGGATTGTCACCGTACTCGCAAGCCGTTCGCTTTGGCTTTGCGAATGGACCAAACCATTTCATGTAAATAGAGGGGGGGGGATTGTCACCGTACTCGCAAGCCGTTCGCTTTGGCTTTGCGAATGGACCAAACCATTTCATGTAAATAGAGGGGGGGGGGATATAATTTTAGATATATATATAGTACGGGCATGCCCTAGTTAATAACAAATAAATGGTCCCTTAGAAGGTCTTCAATGCAGGAGGCCATTAGGCATAATGATCGCTAACCTGTAGTTGTTTGTCTGTGCTATATCCTTTTTTTCAACTGCTGAGCATCAAGGGAGGAAGCACCATGTACCATTGTTGAGGTCATGGGTATGACTCGGCCAGGTGTGGGTTCGAACCACTGACCTCCCAGACTCAGATAAGATGGTCTAACCATTACATCACTGAGTCTGGTTACCCTCCATTGCGTTGTTGCTTTTTTCACCTTCTCATCTATATTATCCAGCTCGCCCATGAGCATTAACCTCTAGATTTAAAAATAGTCCATGACTTCAGCTTGATGAATGTTCTTGATCATGTTAGATTTGTTGAGATGAGTGGAGTCAAGTCCAATAAGTACTTGATAGAAGGCCTCAATGGAAGGCCATCTGTCATAGTTTAAGGCAGTGGTCAATTACCTTTTTCTAGTGGTGGGCAAGATCGTCATAGGGCTGCCCGGGCACTGGCCGGAACGCTAACCGAGTAGTTATTAGAGGTTATAAGAGATTGTTTTTAAGTTATGGTTCATTGCCAAAAGTGAGGTGTATATACAGTCTGAACATGGAATGGTATGGTTTTCGTGTTGGTCTGTCAGTGAAATCTCTGCACCTGCATTTTTGTTTTGTCACGGTGAGCGCAATACAAAGGAAGTGATAGCCGAGCGTTCCGAGGGTTTGATGTCCAACCCGAATGCGTTGATGTGGGCAGGACGGAATCTCTTTACAGGCCGGATCCGGCCCTCAAACCGTAGATTGCCTACCCCTGATCTAAGGGGTGGGATGATAGCTCATTTGGTAGTATCATTGGGTCTTAGCTCTATGGTCATATATTTGTTCGCCTGTGGGATCAAATTGAACCAAAACGAACATCCTGGTGTATCAACAAATGTTTTACCACTGATTAACCATGCATCATATTGTTACGTGTGTGGGGGTGGCATGGAATATCTTAGGAAAGTTCAGAATGTGTAGGTTTTAGTATGGACCGTGTGACACGAAGAAGAAGAAGAAGAAGAAGAAGAAGCCATCTCGATGTACTTTAGCAGGGTAAATGTTCAGGTTCAGGAGTGTTTGCATGTCACCATAAGGAGGGTGGTTTTGTGCTAATTAATTAAAGGGCTTATGGTTAATACTCCCCAGTATGTATGGCCTCCCTGTGATTTTTTTCCTGAATGTTCGTATAAAACTCAGCCGGCCAGGTAATGGGCTCCATTAGACAACCATGCCGCCAAGGCCGACAGAAACAGCATTTGTCGATCGGCAAGTAAACCCAAACGTCATCCGAACATCCCCGAACAGAGATTAGACTCCGCACCCCGACGACTCGTGATGGGGTGATCATGCCCCAAGCTTCGTGATTGGTCAGAGTGATGGATGATGGAATAGCACCCGGTGATTGGACAGAGTGTGACATCAGCGTCGAGCATTCGAGAGCTGAAGGAAAAAGACGCCGTCTCGCCATCTTGGTCTCTGCTTCTGATCCTGGGATTTATAGCGGATGGTTGTGTTTGCCGCTCTCTCTCCTTTGTTCTGGCTTGGTCGCAGGCGGTGGCGCATCTTTGGCTTGTGTGCGCTTATGGGGAAGAGACTGAACAAGAGAGGATCAGGGCAGTCGGCATCGTGAGAAGTACCTCACATTGGGACACCGAGGCGTGCGACTCCACGCCATTTTTGTGCGATTCCCACGCGGTGGTTTGGAGACGACCAACAATTACAAGCCCTCGGTTGAACTGCAAAGCTGAGTGCCGGCTGATTACCAAACCATTTTATTTTATTATTTCTCCCTGTGTCTGTAATTAAGTCCGAACGGAGGCCTATTACTATTAGTTTTTACCTCAACATTTGTGTTGTCTTTGCATTTTTTTCATTAAATCATTGTTTGTGACTTTCATGTCTTGTCTCTTTTCATTTCTTTGTTCTGTGGGTTCAGATTAACCCAGTGTCAGCCATCTGATCAGGTAAGGCTTGGGTCCCTGCCCCGCATGCGCCAGAAATAATCCCGCCAAGTTCGGCCATACGCCTCGGAGTTAAAGCTCGTTTCGGTCATCCGTTACCCAGGGGTCTTAAACCCTGGGACACAACAATATTCTCTGTTGTGGTAAGTTTCTCCTCCCCAATCTCTCCCCCTTTCCCCCTCCCCCACCTCTATCTTTCCCTTTTCCACCACATAGTTTTCAAATATTGAAGATGGAAACGTTCGTAATAAGGGCAAGAAAATTCGTCAGTGATAAATTGTTTTTTTTGATGCTGAGTTTTGAGGAAAGTCAAATTCATGTAAATTGTTCATCCTTGATTTGGAGGTGGAGTTTTTTTGAACTTGACTTGTTTTGAGAATGAGGATAGTGTTTTAATGCTGTGCGTGTCAATTAATTGCCCAGGACACCATCTTTTTTATTTATTATTTTTGTTTTGCATCTGTTTATTTTTTAGGATCCCAAAGAATACCTGCCTGTATTGAATGAGCTCAAACAAATGGATGAGCATTATCGACGGTACACAATAGACCATCATCTTGGCCGGCACAGAAAGGCTCTTGTTCACCTGAGAAATTGTGGTGAGTTAAAAGTTGTATTTCGTTTCCAAAAATGTGATCATTTCTATCCTTAAAGTGTACATGATAGCACAACAAATTGAAGACCATTTTCAATTCTTATCGACAATCCTTCTTCTATTTTCCCCATAATTATTGACAATTGTATTATCTTTGCTCAAAACCATCTGCTTTTCTTACAATCACCACATAATCTGTACCACTGTTACTTGCAAATAGCCAGGCTCTTGTGTTTCACCAACTGCTTCGTACTTGAGTAATTTCAAATTGATAGCATTGTCACATGGACAGCCATGTTGCTGTTTAGTGTTTTTTTTTTGTATACTGAATCGAGGCTCGTGAAAGAGCTAACATTTATTTCACAAACAAATCAACCAGACAAACAAAATATACAAAAAGAGGGAGCGGAAGACAAGATGGGGAGAGAAGGGGAAGCACACAAACAAAACATTTGAGAGCAGAGAGAAGTGTGGGAGGGAGAGGGCTTGGGGGGAGGGGGCGTGGGAAGGGGGGGGGGGGGGGAGAGGTATAAAACACAAGGGGACCGAAATTAGCGGGGGTAGAAAAGGTCAAGGTTTTGGATGGGGGAAGATAAGAGATGGTGGTGAACAGCTGTTTTAAAGAGTGAACAGCTGCTGATTGTAAGTTGGAGATCCAAAGTCTTTTGCATGTACAGTCAATGTTTGCATCTCATCATTGGTAGCCAGATCTATAAGCAAGGGCAACTATTCTCCCTTTTCAACTCCACCAATAGAAATGACTCTCCCAAAACCAATAGAAAGTTCCCATCTGAACCCCCAACTCGTGATGTTGAAATCCCAAATAGTGTGATGATTTGTCCTTGTAAGCCATGTATAATTATGCTGATGCCGACTAATGTCTTTCTCTTGATGATCTACATTCAAGCTTCACAATAAGCCTTCTGATCAATGTAAAAATAAAAACAAAGATTTGAAGTTCTATTTAATTAGCAGTATTAATGAGTTACTTTTGAAATGCAAAACAAACCACAATGAGAATTTATTACCATCGTGTATTTTTTAAATGCCTGATGTTTCATGCAGGGCCGGGGCAGTTTCCCATGCTGCTCAACTTGGCACAGGAGAAAAATCTTTTTCAAGAGGCTCTCGAGTTCTACCCACATGACAGCTCTGAATACCAGGTGATGGCAATACCATCTCTGAGAACAGAACATCCAATGCTAAAACTGGGAGAAGGGTAGCAGGAGTAGATGTTATTTGGTTTCACGCTATGTACAGTTCTAATTACTCTATAATGTTATTTGAAACCCGAAGGTAAGTTATTCAAATTCATGAGTGTTTTGTTGCACCTGTCAGGTGTGAATGCGAGATGTCGCTGGAGGTGTAACTATACAACAACAACAACAACAACAGGCATTTAAAGGCCATTTTCCTTGCTAGAGCTGGGGGTTAGCCAGGTGTAACTATATTGTCCCGTTTTAACCCTCGCCCCCGAAGGTAGCCGGAGGCATTATGTTTTCTGGTTGTCCACCAGAAACTCTTGAAAAGGATTTTTCTCCTGTGCCAAGTTGAGCAGCATGGGAAACTGCCCCGGCCCTGCATGAAACATCAGGCATTTAAAAAATACACGATGGTAATAAATTCTCATTGTGGTTTGTTTTGCATTTCAAAAGTAACTCATTAATACTGCTAATTAAATAGAACTTCAAATCTTTTTTATTTTTACATTGATCAGAAGGCTTATTGTGAAGCTTGAATGTAGATCAGCAAGAGAAAAACATTAGTCGGCATCAGCATAATTATACATGACTTACAAGGACAAATCATCACACTATTTGGGATTTCAACATCACTAGCTGGGGGTTCAGATGGGAACTTTCTATTGGTATTCGTAGAGTCATTTCTATTGGTGGAGTTGAATCAAGGGTTAAGAGGTCAAAGGTCAAAGTCTGTAATAGGTTTATAACTTGACAACGACTGAAGGGATCTAATTCAAACTTGGTGCACGTATGTATAATGATGTAAAGATAAATGGATTCGATTATGGGGTCAAGAGGTCAAATGTCAGACGTTCCGTCAGGTAAAAATTCTGTTACCGAGCTAACTTGTGAACCAGTCATGGTATTTTCACTAAACTTGGTTTGTATAATCTATCTATAATTCCAGTAATCTCTGTGTGTATGTATGTATGTATGTATGTATGTATGTATGTATGTATGTATGTATGTCTGTGACCGCTGTTTCTCGACAACCACGGGTCCGATATACTTTAAACTTGCCAGGTATATTGCTGGGGACCCGAGGATGTGCCTTTTCAAGGTTTCATATTAATCGGACAAGTAGTTACCGAGCTATGTCCAAAAAACGATTCAACCAATCAGAGAGCAGCGAGCTATCACGTGTGCCGAACGTGCCGAACAGACTCTGCCTCGGACGGCACATTTGAGAGCGTATTCATTTATTTCACGTTGGCAAACTATGTTGGCGTTCAACTATGTTTTAAAACTAATTAAAACTAATTTGCGATTCTTTCGCTTTCCTGCGCGTTTGTGCATGCTATGGCGATTTCTTTACCAAACTCCGCAAGCCGTTCGCTTTGGACCAAACCATTTCATGTAAATAGAGGGGGGGGGGGATTGTCACCGTACTCGCAAGCCGTTCGCTTTGGACCAAACCATTTCATGTAAATAGAGGGGGGGTGATATAATTTTAGATATAGATATAGTACGGGCATGCCCTAGTTATATATAACTAGCTGAATGCACCCGGCGTTGTCCGGGTTCTTTTTGAATGAATTTAATCTTCTGTACATCGGTCTGGCACGAGCCCAGTATCAGTTAGTGCTCAACGATTTATTGTTCTTTCTTCTGTCGGGCCCCACAAGAGAGAATTTTGAAAGCATGTTTTGCAATCAGTCAGATATTCCTATTAAGTGCATAAGTTGTACTTCAAGAGAATTTTGAAAGAAGAAGAAGATTTATTGTGCAATGGGCCCAGCCCGGCCGAGGCGGCCTTGACCGGCCTCGCCACCTCGCCTATAACCTTCCCGGGGCCCGTCCCGACATTTTTTATTTCAGAGGCTTCCTCCTATCTTTCACCGTTCAGGAGATTAGCACGTGCAGACAAACAAACAAAAACTTTCTTTTATATATATAGAAGATGATGCAAAGATGAACTGATCGGATTATGGCATCAAAAGGTCAAAGGTCAGAGGTCATGTTAAGTAAAATGTATGTTGCCAGGTTAACTTATCAGAGTGATAGTATTTTGAACAAATTTGGTGTATGTGTATATGATGCTTACCTGCACGAAGCTCACGGGGTTTTATCCGAAACCCACAGAACAAATAAACAAGACAACAAAAGAAATGCACAATAATGAATTTAATTAAACGAATAAAATGTCAAAACAAATGTTGAGGTAAACTAAATCCTAATTTAAGACGTCTCCACTCAGATACGAAAACAGACAGAGGGAGAGATACAACAACAACAACAACAACAACAACATGCATTTTAAGGCCATTTTCCCTGCTAGAGCGGGGGTTAGCCTTACAATCCCCATGACAATCTTCTCCATTTTGCCCTATTTTCTGCATCTCTCCTTGTTAACCCCCTTGCCCGCATTTCTTCTTCCACCATCTTTAGCCAAGTCTTTCTCGGTCTTCCCCGTCCTCTACTTCCTTCTACATTCATTTCCATCTGTTACGTGCTCCTCCCCAAACCCCGGTCACGGTGTACCTCTGAGCCCCGAAAGGAGTCACGGCAGAAATATGTGCTATTATGTGTGCCAATGACCAATGGTGAAACCACACCAATCAGTTGATACCAAAAACCAAGTATTGTATTAATATCACACAATAATAACAACATGCACAAGTACAATAAAATCTCAATTGCACAACAAATACTATATAATTCCTATGATGGTACCACCAGTTTCTTAACTCGATAACTCACGGTACTCCACGTGAGCGAAATGTAACACCCCCAAAGTCACTGTCACGGCACCAGGCCCAAAGTCGATCCACGCTCCGGTGATCACAAGAAAAAGGTCGTATTGAGACCAGAACCCAGGACGGCTGACAGTCGACGCTGCCGAAGAGCCGCTGGGTGGGTGTCGGGCTGACGTCGGTCAGGCAAAAGTTCACCCAAAAGGCGACTGGGAATTCACACCTTCAGTTCACAAGACCAGGACGCTGATATGAACGAGCAGCAGCTCCCAAGCGGAAAACCGCGAATTCCCAATCGAAATCCACGACACACACGAGAACCAGGCGAATCGCTGGTGCGTGGTGAAATGTCTGGCGCGAGGTGAAATGGCGGACGGGCCCGTAATGGAGGCGTACCTGCTCTCCAACAATGATTCACTTTTGGAATCGACCACAAAACCCGTCACGCAGGTTTATCTGCCACAGCGATAACGACTCTGTCACCGGAATCCCTTTCCTGGGGAAACCAATATTCGCTCGTGACCAACGTTCGCCAGCGTCCGCTCGATACCTCGAAGCCGATCCCACTTGAGCCGCTTCAGCCTCCTCCTCTTCTTCCTCCGGTTTCTCCCGATCCATTTCGTTTTTCTTTTAAAACACAAATTTTTCCTTTTGAAGACAGTTATCTCCTTTTCACTCAAACTATAACAATAATAGTACATGGAACTAAAAATGCTTCCAGTGGATGAAAACCACAAAGACGGAAGTGACGAATCCGTAACATATCACTCTTCTCAACCAGTCACTTTCATCCTTCCTCAACACATGACCAAACCATCTCAACCTGTTCCTCTTCACAGCATCAATCACAGGCTCTATTCCCATCATCTTTCGCAATTCATCAGTTGTCTTCCTCTCTCTCAACGATACTCCGCACATCCACCGAACCATTCACATTTCCACCCTTTCCAGCCTTCGTTGCTGCTCTACGTTCATTACCCATGTCTCGCTCCCATAAATCATAACACTTCTCACACATGCAGCATACACCTTTCCCTTCAGCTTCAACGACACTCCCCTCCTCATCAGCACGCCACTCAGTTCCCGAAACTTCTTCCATGTACATCTCACTCGAACAACCGTTACCGAGTCTGATCCACCTTCTCCATTCAGCATGTCTCCGAGGTAGCAAAATGTTTTCACACCCTCCAGCTTCACGCCGTCTCCAAGATCCAACTCAACATTTCCTCCATCTGCAGCTCCCTCTGTGCACACCTTACATTTGAATGTAGCTGCCACACTGGTTAATGACCCTATCAGACCACTGCAATTTTTAAGAACCCACTCAGCGCACATTGTACATTGAATGGAGTTCACTCCGACACCCTTCCTGCACACAGCACATGGCCACTTACCAGTTCTTTCCACCTCACCACATGCTTTACCACTTGCCATCACCTTCGTCTTTCCGATATTCACCTTCAGACCTTTTGTCTCCATACATTCCTTCCACTTGTTCATCTTTTCCTTCAGTCCATCCATACTTTCCGCAATCAACACCAGATCATCTGCATACAACAACTCCCACGGTAAACCCTCCTTTACATTCTGAGCCAGCACCTCCATCACAGCTACAAATAGTAGCGGACTTCGTACCGACCCCTGATGCACTCCCACCTTCACCTCAAACTCACCACTGTTCCCGTCCTTCATCCTTACAGCTGTGCGAGCTCTTTTGTATATTGCCATCACTACTCTGATCAACCATTCCTCCACTCCTAACTTCCTCAATGCCCATGTCAATACTTCGCGTGGAACCCTATCGAATGCTTTCTCCGGATCAACAAACCCAAGAAACAACTTCTTCCTCTTCTCCATGTACTATTCCTTCAACTGCCTCACAATAAAAAGCGCGTCTGTCGTTCCTCTTCCTGGCATAAATCCAAACTGCATTTCGACAATCTTCACCTTCTTCCTTATCCTCCTCTCCAACACCCTTTCCAATACCTTCATTCCATGCTCCAATAACTTTATCGCTCGGTATGAGCCACACTCCAGAGGGTCACCTTTCACCTTGTATAGAGGGACGAGGGTACTCAGTTCCCAATCCACTGGAATGCGGCCTTCTTTCACCACCAGATTGCAGATCTCTGTCATTCTCTTCACACCCCAATTTCCTGCTGCCTTCAACATATCTCCCACAACTCCCGTCGGCCCTCCCGCTTTTCTACTTTTCATTGCTTTTATCGCTTCCTCAACTTCCTTCTCAGTTATCTTCTCTGCCGGTCCTAAAACTGGGTTACTCTGTATGTTGCCATCCGATTCATTCTCTGTATTCAACAGCATTTCCATATATCTTTTCCATCTTCCTTTAATTCCATCTGGGTCCACAACGATTTGTCCCACTTCATCCTTCAAGCAACTCACCCCCATCACATCACACCTCTCTTTTGCTATCTGCTTTGCAATCCTGAATACCGCTCTCTGACCCTCTTCCGAATCCATCCAATCCCTTCCGAATCCAATTTATCTGCCATGATCTTTCTTGGGAAAACCACATTTCCAAGCTGGCCTCCAAAGCCAGTCGCCGACTGGGCATCCTCCGTCGTGCGAAGTCCTTCCTCGGCACACCTGAGCTCCTCACCACATACAAGGCTTTCATCCGCAGCTCAATGGAATACTGTTCTCCCCTATGGGCCGGTGCTCCTGCCTCACACCTAGCTCGGCTTCACGCTGTTGAAACCAAAGCTTTCAGAATTATTGGAATCTCCCGCGATGAAGCTATCTCTGAGGGCCTTTCACTCACTCACCGCAGGCAGGTAGGTGGTCTTTCTGTCTTCTACCGACTCCTCTCCGGCCTTGCACCCCCAGCTCTCTCTGTGCTCTGTCCCCCAAATATTCCTACAGGTCGCACAAGATCTGCCAGCAACCCTCTGATGGTTAAACTGCCGAAATCTCGGCTCTCTGCTCACCTTCACTCTTTCATTCCTCTTTTCTCCCGCCTCTGGAACAAACTCCCTCACTCCCTTCAATCCCACTCCTCCCTCCAGGTCTTTAAAACAGCTGTTCACCACCATCTCTTATCTTCCCCCATCCAAAACCTTGATCTTTTCTACCCCCGCTAATTCACCCCAGATCCACCTTGTTTGAAATTCCAACTTCTTTCCTGGAAGTCCTGGCAGTGTCCATATGTTTTATACCTCTCCCACCGCCCCCTTCCCACGCCCCCCCCCCAAAGCCCTCGCCCTCTCTCAGATCTCTCGATGTCTCCATGTCTCTCGGTCCCTGCTCTCAAATGTTGTGTTTGTGTCCTTCCCCCTCTCTCCCCATCTTGTCTACCGCTCCCTATGTTATATGTTTTATGTGTCGGTTTGTCTTTCTGTGTGATTAATGTTCGCTCTTTCACGAGCCTCGACCTTGTATACAAAAAAAAAAAAAAAAAAAAAAAAAAAAAAAGCGTTCGCCGAACATTTACCTAAATGCCTCCTGCGCCTTTGCTACCTCTTTCTTTGCAGCCTTCTTGGCTGCCTTATAACTTTCATGCGCTGCTTTTTCTGCTCCCGTACCCTTCGCCTTCTGCCACTCCTTGAACTTCTTCCTCTTTTCATCAATCCTCTTTCCAACTTCGTCATCCCACCACCATGTTTCCGAGTGCCTCGGTGGTCCTTTTGTCCATCCACCTACCTCAGATAATGAAATATCATTATCTATAGATAATAATGGAGTGATAATGAAAATAAAATGTTTTGAAGCCGGCCAGCACTCAGCTTTGCCCCAACTAGATGGCCGAATTAAGTCGGCAGCACAAGGCGGCCTGAAGCCGCTTACGCGGGAAACGAAATGCACAAGATGGCACGAAGTTCCTCTCTGCGTCGCCACGAATGTGAAGGGGTTCGTGAGGCTTGTCCTCTTTCGCTCTCGTCTCCTTCCGAAACGTGACGTGGCTCCAGCTCCCACAAAAAACACCACCGTCAAACACCAGTGGCTCCAACATTGCAACGGTTCTCTGAGCTCCGAAAAGTTCTCTGCACGAGCACACACAAGAGAGACAAAGCGACCACCCAAGATGAAAGTCAGACCGAGAGGCGAGAGAGTCTCAGCGATTCTTCCTCTTCACAGTCTTGGTCTTCACAATCTTAAACTCACAGTTTTTCTACTTAAATACATCGAGATTGGCTTCCTACTTGCACGCGGTCCATGCTACCATACACAGTTCTATCTCCACGATGGTACTGTATGTCATCACCCACCCCCACAAACGTAATAGTATTTTGACCAAACTTGGTGTAAGTATATATTATGATGCAAAGATGAACTGATTATATTTTGGCATCAAAAGTCAGGAGAGAGGTGATTTTGTGATTTTGGTGAGGTTAGAGGTCATGTCAGGTACAAAAGTGATACTTGAGAACAGCTGAATGGATATAAATCAAACTTGGTACAAGTATTATAATGATGTTAAAGCGCGGCGTTACGCGCGCTGCTTGCGAGCAAGGAGGAAGCGGACAAGCGGTAACTTATAAGCGTCTTTATTTCAGGAGCTCACTGTAACACTGGCGCGCTCCGGGCTGCGCGCCCGGTGTATATCATGAGGCCACGCCTACCCCTCGGGCGTGGCCACCGCCCACTTGGAGCGCGGAATGATGTCACCACGCCAGTGGGCTTTTGTGTCCGCCACACGTGCCCCCCCAGAATTCCCGCGCACCTGGAGGGCCAGTTTGCGGGGCAGACGAATGACCCGGCCGAAGCGCCCCCTGGCGATCGGCGGCGTCCGGGGTGCAGGGATGCCAGGTGGGATGCCCCTGGCTGCCCCTGGGATGGGTGCAGGACCGGGGGGCGGCGTGGCGGCGGGGCTGGGCGGTGCCGGGGGTCCGCCCGCAGGGGGGCGGCCCAGACGTGGGGGTCGGGCCACTGGCGGTGGATGGTCCACGTCGAGGTGGGCCGGCTTGAGGCGGTCTACCGAAACGCGGTCAGGAGTACCGCCGATATCCAGGGTGAAGTGCTTCGCCCCGGTCTCCAGCACGCGGAAAGGCCCGTCGTACGGGGGCTGCAGTGGTGTCCGGTGGGCATCATGGCGGACGAAGACGTTCTCTGCCGTGCGAAGCTCCGGGGCGACGTGCGTCGGTGGGTGCCCGTGGCATGCCGTTGGCACCGGGGCGAACCTCTGGGCGGTCTCTTGCAGAGCGGAGCGCTGCTGTGCCGTGGACCATGGTGCCGTGGAGTCGGGGAGGAACTCGCCCGGCACCCGCAGCGGTTGCCCGAAGACCAACTCCGCCGCGGATGCGCGCAGGTCCTCCTTGGGCGCCGTCCGGAGGCCCAGCAGGACCCAGGGGAGCCTGCCGACCCAGCCGCCGTCGCGGAGGGTGGCCCGGAGCGCGGCCTTCAATGAGCGGTGAAATCGCTCACACAGGCCATTAGCCTGGGGGTGGTAGGCCGTGTTTCGGTGCAGCCGGACCCCGAGCCCCTGCGCGACCGCCCCCCAGAGCTCCGAGGTGAACTGGGGGCCACGGTCGGACGAGATGTCTGAGGGGGCGCCGAACCGGGCGACCCAGGTGGCGATGAAAGCCTGCGCGACATCGGCCGCCGTTGTCAACGCCAAGGGCACGGCCTCCGGCCACCGGGTGGTGCGGTCCACCATGGTGAGGACGTAGGTGAAACCCCACGAGGGGGGCAGAGGTCCCACCAGGTCCACGTGGACGTGGTCAAACTGGCGTTCCGGCACCGTGAACGGGGCCAACGGGGCCTGGGTGTGCCGGTGCACCTTGGCGCGCTGGCACGCGAGGCACGTCCTGGCCCAGCCGCGGCCGGCCTTCCGGAGGCCATGCCAGACGAACTTGTCGGCGATCAGCCTTTGGGAGGCCCTCGCGCCCGGGTGGGACAGGCCGTGGATGGCGTCAAACACCTGGCGCTGCCAGCCCGCGGGCACGATGGGGCGAGGACGCCCGAGGGAGACGTCGCACAAGAGGGCCGCGCCCACGCCGTCGAATGCCACCTCGTTGACGCGGAGGCCCGTGACGGCGGTCCGCAAGGCCTGGACGTCGGAGTCAGCGGCCTGGTCCGCTGCCATCCGGGCATAGTCGATGCCGAGGTGGACTGTGTGGGCGACGGCCCGGGAAAGGCAATCCGCCACCGGGTTGTCCTTCCCCGCGACGTGCTGGATGTCCGTCGTGTACTCGGACATGGCCGAGAGGTGACGCTGCTGCCGGGCCGACCACGGCTCGGTGACCTTGCCCATCGCGAAGATCAGCGGCTTGTGGTCGACAAAGGCAGTGAACGCACGGCCCTCGAGCAGATGGCGGAAGTGCCTGACCGCCAAGTGAAGCCCGAGCAACTCGCGGTCGAAGGTACTGTAACGGCGTTCGTGCGGGCGAAGCTGCCGGCTAAAGAACGCCAGCGGTTGCCAAGCTCCACGCACCCATTGCTCGTGCACCGCGCCCACCGCGTAGTCCGAGGCATCGGTGGTGAGGGCGATCGGTGCATCAGGTGCCGGGTGCGCGAGCATGGTGGCGTTAGCCAAGGCGAGCTTCGCGCCCGTGAACGCCGTGTCCATCTGCTCAGTCCAGGTAACGTCGCCTTTGCCCGGCTTACCTCGGAGAGCTTCGTGCAGGGGGCGCAGGAGCTGGGCGATACGGGGCAGGAACCGATGGTAAAAGTTCACCATGCCCAGGAACTCCTACAGCCCTCTGATCGTGCGGGGGCACGGAAACCCCTTCACCGCCTCCACCTTGGCCGGCAGGGGGACGGCTCCGTGCCTGGTGACACGGTGCCCCAGAAAATCGATTATGGTGGCGCCGAACCGGCACTTTGCGGGGTTCACAATCAGGCCATGCTGGCCCAGGCGTTCGAAGAGCGTGCGGAGGTGGCGTAGGTGCTCTTCGCGGGACGCGCTGGCGACGAGGATATCGTCCAGGTAGACGCAGACAAAATCCAAGTCACGCAGGACGCTGTCCATCAGTCGCTGGAACGCCTGAGCCGCATTCTTCAGACCGAAGGGCATGCGCAGGAACTCGAAGAGTCCGAATGGCGTGATGACCGCCGTCTTCGGGACGTCCTCCGGCCTGACGGGGACCTGATGGTAGCCACGTATGAGGTCCACCTTCGAGAAGAAGGACATGCCCGCCAAACGGGCGGAAAAGTCCTGAATGTGGGGGACGGGGTAGCGGTCGGGAGTCGTGGCGTCATTGAGACGGCGATAGTCCCCGCACGGTCGCCATTCCCCGCCGGGCTTCGGCACGATGTGCAGCGGCGACGCCCAAGCGCTCTCTGAGCGCCGAACGATGCCGAGTCGCTCCAGAGTAGCGAACCCCGCTTTTGCCACCGCCAGCTTCGTCGGCTCGAGGCGGCGTGCCCGGGCGTAGACCGGTGGCCCGACGGTGGGGATGTGATGGGCCACCCCGTGCTTGACGGCCCCCGCCGAGAAGGTGGGCCGCGTGAGGGCCGGGAAGCCGGTGAGGAGGCGGGTGAATGCGTCCGCTGCCGGAAGCGTACAGACCAACGTGGCCGGAACCGAACCCTTCGGCAAGCCGCTTGGCAAGCCGCTCGTTGAGCTGGGCAACGCACAAGCGAGCGAGCTGAACGTCTCGGCCTGGACAAGACGTCTGCGCTTGACGTCGACCAGGAGCCCATTAGCGCACAGGAAGTCCGCGCCAAGCAGTGCCATGGGCACGTCGGCGGTGACGAACGTCCATCGGAAAACCTGCCCTCCGAACCGCAGAGAGAGGCAGCGTTTTCCGTACGTACGGATGGGCGTCCCGTTCGCGGCAAGCAGTGCGGGGCCCCCACCCGCGGCGTGCTTGTCTGACGTGCCGGCGGGAACGACACTCACCTGCGCTCCCGTGTCGCACAGGTAACGGCACCCGGAGAAGGTGTCCGTTATGAACAGCAGGCTGCTCGAATGGCCGGCGCTCATCGTCACTATTGAGCGCCGGCCCAGGCGTTTCCCGACCTGTTGAAGGAGCATGGCGGATGACACTGCCGAGCTTCGTGGCCGAACTTGGCGTGGAACCAGCACCAGGTGGTGGAGCTGGAGGAGCGCGGCTGGCTCCGCCAGGCCGGTGGAGTTGGCGGGTTTCTCCGCGGTGGCAGTTTTCGCCGCGGCGGTGGGCGGGGCGTGGCGGCGGTCACGAGGTGCGTATCAGCATGCTGCGTATGCTGTATAAGCTGATGCTGTGGATCAGCAGCATCAGCAGCAGCATCAGCAGCATCAGCCACGAGGGCCGTGACGGCCACGCCGACTCTCGCCCGCGTGTCCGAAGCGGCGAAGTACTTGTCCGCCTCGGCCGCCAATGCTCGGGGTTCCGTTAGCCCGGTCCCGGCCAACGCGAGGCGAACCTGCGCTGGAAGTTGGCGACGGAAAAGCGCCCAGAATAGAGAACCGGGGGCTTCGTCGCCCAACAGTGACAGCATATGGTCCATTCGGACCGACGGGCGCGTGTCACCGAGCTCGGGGAGATCCAGGAGGCGGTCGGCCCGTGCGTCGTCCGTGAGGCCGAACGTGGCTAGGAGTAGCCGCTTGAGTGCCTCGTACTTGTGGCCGTCCGGTGGGTGGCGAAGGACGGACACAACTCGAGCGGCCGTGCCGGGCCCGAGGGAGGCGACGATGTGGCAATAGCGCGTGTCATCGCCGGTGAGGCGCCGAAGCTGAAATTGGGCTTCGGCCTGGACGAACCAGACTTCGGCCTGAGCCTCCCAAAATTCGGGAAGTTTGATGAAGTTGGCCATGGCAATGGCGTCGCGTGTGGAAGGATCGCTCCGGCAGATCCAACGTCAAGGGCGTCACCAGTAAAGCGCGGCGTTACGCACGCTGCTTGCGAGCAAGGAGGAAGTGGACAAGCGGTAACTTATAAGCGTCTTTATTTCAGGAGCTCACTGTAACACTGGCGCGCTCCGGGCTGCGCGCCCGGTGTATATCATGAGGCCACGCCTACCCCTCGGGCGTGGCCACCGCCCACTTGGTGCGCGGAATGATGTCACCACGCCAGTGGGCTTTTGTGTCCGCCACAATGTAATAATTAAATTGGAATATGTGGGAAAATTACTTGCCGAGACCAGGAATCGAACCCAGGTCCGCTGGTGAAGCGTACCAGTGCTCTGCCATCTGAGCTATCTGGGTGACCCTGACCAAGCATGCAGTTTTCCCACACATAGAATTGCCACTCTCTTTCCAACACTGCTTCCGGGGCACTCGCTGCCAACCATAGGAGCACTAACGGCCTGATCCCGAGAGGTCTGCCTCCAATGGGGGACAAATCCATGTCCGCTATTATACACCCATGGGGGTGTAGTGAAACAATTACATTAATAAACAGGATTATAAATAATTAAATTGATATATGTGGGAAAATTACATGCCTAGACCAGAGATCCGAGAATGCTGTCTTCAAATGAACGGAGGTCCTATGGACCTGAAGCCAGAGAAAGGTGTCATTGAGTTGAAACTTTACACTTCCAGGACTTTTAACACGTCACATGACACCAGTACTGTAAATGAGGATGTCATATCGTTCGGTTTTGAAGAATTGTTGATGTACAATGGCCTGCAAAAGTATTTACCCTCCTCCAAAGTTTTCACATTTTGATGCCACCTGAGCTTATCACCTTCGCCACCGAAGGTGGATGGAGGTTATGTTTCACCCCTGTTTGTCTGTTTGTTCCTTTGTTTGTGAACAAGATATCTCAAAAAGTTGTGGACGGATTCGGACGAAATTTGGCAAAGTGGTAGTGTGTTTGACAAGGACAAAATCATTAGATTTTGGTGAAGATCCGGATCCGGCTACTAGAATTATTTAATTTTTAAGTAATATTTCACCGTTGAGAGATCGGGTGAAAAGTGATTACAACATGGTATTAAAAAAAGTTATGGACGAGTTATGAATAAACTTTGTGGATGAGTTGGTTCGGTGACAAAAACAAGCCGATTACATTTTGGTTCAGGTCCGAATCCAGATCCGGCCTATCAGTGGGATAGAAAACGTAAACCGTTCACCAGGCGGAGGTTTGCGCCCTACCGAGTGCTGTTCTAGTTTCATGATGCTTTCAAATCAAGCTTGATATTTCGTTTTCACAAACTACTCCAAAGTGAGAAAGCAGATTTTTAAAAATGCAGATAAAATGGGAATAAGTTGGATTAACAGAGAAAATCTGATGATTTTCAGTTGCATAAGTATTCAAACCCTTTGCCTAATTAACCCTAAGTCACTTCAGGAGCAAACCTGGTGTTGGCTTAAGTTCTTGGGGTCTTGGGTTCGATCCCTTGTATCGTGCCGTTAAAATACACGAGATAGTTTAACTCAGTCTGTAATCCTTCCAAGGTCGGAAAAATGATTACCAGCTTACTGGTTACGGGCCAGCTTACATCAGATTAATCAGCTCACATCCGATTAATCAACTTACATCAGCATCAGCAAAATGATTACCAGCTTACATCAGCGGCACAGCTGCGCTTCCAGAAAATGATGCAACCAGCAGCCACAGCACAACCAGCATACGAAACAACAGTTTCTGCAACTATCAGGGACACTTCTTCGCTCATGGTGGTTGTACCCCCAACACAAGTCAGGGGCCAAATCTTCCCCATTTTTCCTGCTGCCTGGATTCGTCAGGGCAGTGCGTTCACCCCCATGGACCAGTCCTTTCCCTTTTTTTGTCTCTTCTCTTTTCTCTTTTACTCTCTCTCTCTGTCTCTATCTCTATCTCTCTCTGTCTGTCTCTCTCTCTCTCTCTCTCTGTCTCTATCTCTCTCTGCCTGTCTCTGTCTCTCTCTGTCTGTCTCTGTCTCTCTCTGTCTGTCTCTCTCTGTCTGTCTCTGTCTCTCTGAGAGTGAAAGTTCCTGGGTAGCTCCTCGGAGATTGATCGCTGTCTCCGTGCCGCGGGCTTATTCGACAGAACTGTCCGGAGCTATACAACACCACCACCAACAACAGCAGCAACAACAACAACAACAACCAACAACAACAACAACAACAACAACAACAACTTAAGGAGCAATTTATTTGTTTGCAAGGTTACAAAATAAGTGTAATATGTTTCACCTCTATGTATTCAGTGGGTTTAACCTAAAAATTAAGCTTCCCACTTATCGAAGGAGTTTTAAGGTGAAACTCACTTGGTCAACCAAAAAGGCAAACATGAAGAGCTTTCCAAAGAAATCAGACATAAAGTGGTAGAAATTCAGAAGAGGGTTATAAGAAGATTTCTTAGTTACTCATTATCCCTTTGAGTACAGTGAAATCAGTCATTAAAAAGAAGTGGAAGATGTATCATACCACCCACACTTGACCCAGATCACGTCCCCATCCAAATTCAGCAGCCGGGCAAGCAGGAAACTGATTCAGGATGTCACTGTAAATCAACAACGACTTTGAAAGATGCAATACTCTGTATCCGAGATGTGGGTCAGTGTTCAGCAATCAAAATATCCCGTTCCCTCCACAAAGCTGGCCTCTATAGACAGGTGGTAAGAAAGAAGCCATTACTGAAAAAGACGCATCTAAAAGCTCGTATGGAGTTTACGAAAAAGCACCTTGATGATACTACAGGTATGAGGAGAAACTTTTTGTGGTCAGCCAAGAAAAAAACGGAACTTTTAAGTCTAAATTCAAAGCGTTACGTCTGGTGCAAGACTAACACTGCACATCACCAAATCCACATCATCTCTACACTCAAGCATGGTAGTGGCAGCATCATGCTATGGGGCTGATTTTCAGCAGCAGGGATTGGCAAGCTTGTTGGGATAGAATGGACAATGGACGGTGCAAAGTACAAGAAAATCCTTGATGAAAACCTGCTCGAGTCAGCCATGAATCTGAAACTGGGTAGGAGATTCACATTTCAGCAGGACAATGATCCGAAGCACAAGGCTAAAGCCACACTGGAGTGGCTGAATAAGAAGAAAATAAATGTTTTTCAGTGGTCTTTCATTTGAAAAAGTGTTTCTACATCATTCGTAATTCATCTAAATGTGACGTTGTTGTATTCGACCACTGTAGGTGTTTTGACAACACGAAAGCAAAATCCTAAGCTTTTGTAAACCTACATTGAAACAAAAATATTGTGGCGGACACGATGGCTCGCTGGCGCAGAGACATAATTCCGCGCACCAGCAGGTGGCGGCCACGCCCCAGGTAGGGCGTGGCCTGAAGATATATACGCGGGCTCGCTGCCGTGCGCACGGTAGTGCGGATGAGTGAGCAATGAATAAAGAGCTCGATAATAACCAAAGCGTTGTGGCCTACCTTTGTTCAACGTGTGTGCTCCCGCACCACACTGGTGACCTCGACATGATCAAGCTACCGGAGTTCTGGGAAGCGCAGGCTGACACCTGGTTTCTTCAAGCCGAGGCCCAATTCCAGCTCCGGGGCTTCACGGCGGACGACACGAGGTACTTCTACGTGGTCGCTGCCCTTGGCTCCGGCACGGCCGTGCGCATCGTGTCCTTCCTCCGCTCCGGCACCCGCCGGACGAGGGCAAGTACGCGGCGCTCAAGCAGCTGCTCCTCGATACGTTTGGCCTCCCAGAGGCCGACCGCGCCGACCGTCTTTTGGACATTCCCGCCCTCGGCGACACACGCCCGTCCGCCCGCATGGATTACATGCTATCCCTGCTCGGCGACGGCCGCGCGGATTTCCTGTTCCGTGCTCTCTTCCTCCGCACGCTGCCTGTACAGGTACGGCTCGCGTTGGCCGGGTTGACCATTACGGAACCGCGGGCCCTGGCCAGGGAGGCGGACAAGTACTTCGCAGCCCACGACGCGCGGCCGACATACAGCACGGCCGTCGTGGGTCCCGGCGCCGCGCACGGCGCGTGTGGTTCGGATCCTTCCGAGCACAGCATAGGTTTGGCGGATCGCCGCGTGGCATGGCATTCGGATCCTCCCGAATATGGCGTAGGTTTGGCGGATCGCCGCGTGGCATGGCGTTCGGTTCCTTCCGAGCGCGGCGTAGGTTTGGCGGATCCGTGCGTGGCCGCCGCCACGCCCCGCCCACCACCGTCGTCGCAACCGGCGCGGCGACCACCACCGGGCCAGACCTGGTGCCAGGTTCGGCCAGAAGGCCCGGTCCTGTCGCCCGCCTTGTACTTTTGGCAGGTCGGGAAACGACCAGGCCGGCGCTCGCTTCCTGCCATGAGCATCGGCCATACTGGCAGCCTGTTGTTCATAATGGACACCTCCTCGGGTCGTCGCTTCCTGTGCGACACGGGAGCGCAGGTGAGCGTCCTCCATGCTTCCGCGTCCGACCGGCAAGCTGCGGGCCGGGGCGCCGCTTTGCTTTCCGCCAACGGCACGCCCATACGCACGTTCGGTAAGCGTTGCCTCTTGCTGCGGTTTGGGGGGCAGCGCTTTCAGTGGTCGTTCGTTACAGCTGGTGTCCCCATGGGCCTACTCGGAGCGGACTTCCTCTGTGCGCATGGGCTGCTGGTGGACGTGAGGCACAGACGCCTTGTCCAGGCCGAAACCTTCAGCTCGCTCGCTTGCGTGCTGAGCAGTTCGTTGAGCTGCTCCCTGGGCGGCTCAACGAGCGGCTGGCCAAGCGGCTTGCTGAGCGGTTCGGTTCCGGCAAGGTTGGTCTGCACGCTTCCGGCAGCGGACGAGTTCACCCGCCTCCTCGCCAGTTTCCCGGCCCTCACGCGGCCCACTTTCCCGGCGGTGGCCGTCAAGCACGGGGTGGAGCATCACATCCCCACCGTCGGGCCACCGGTCTACGCCCGGGCGCGCCGCCTCGACCCGGCGAAGCTCGCCGTGGCGCAGGGGGAGTTCGCCACACTGGAGCGACTGGGCATCGTCCGGCGCTCCAACAGCGCGTGGGCATCGCCGCTGCACATCGTGCCCAAGCCCGGCGGCGGGTGGCGGCCGTGAGGCGACTACCGCCGCCTCAACGATGCTACCACCCTCGACCGCTACCCGGTCCATCACATCCAAGACTTTTCCACCCGGTTGGCGAACATGTCCCTCTTCTCCAAGGTGGACCTCAACCACGGATACCACCAGGTCCCCGTCAGGCCGGAGGACATACCGAAGACGGCCGTCATTACACCATTCGGCCTCTTCGAGTTTCTGCGGATGCCCTTCGGGTTGAAGAATGCGGGCCAGGCGTTCCAGCGGCTGATGGACAGCATCTTGCGCGACTTGGATTTCGTTTACGTCTACCTGGATGACATCCTCGTCGCAAGCGCGTCCCGTGAGGAGCACCTCCGCCATCTCCGCACACTCTTCGAACGCCTGGACCGGACCTGGACCTGGACCGAACACCGAGATCGACTTTTTGGGGCACCGCGTCACCAGGCACGGGGCCGTCCCCTTGCCGGCCAAGGTGAAGGTGGTCAGGGGTTTTCCGCGCCCCCGCACCATCAAGGGGCTCCAGGAGTTCCTGGGCATGGTGAACTTCTATCACCGTTTCCTGCCCCGCATCGCCCAGCTCCTGCGCCCCCTGCACGAGGCCCTCCGGGGGAAGCTGGGCAAAGGCGACGTTGCCTGGACCGAGCCGATGGATGCGGCGTTCGCGGGCGCGAAGCTCGCCTTAGCTAACGCCACCATGCTCGCGCACCCGGTGCCCGATGCACCGATCGCCCTCACCACCGACGCGTCGGACTACGCGGTGGGCGCGGTGCACGAGCAATGGGTGAAGTGGGCTTGGCAGCCGCTGGCGTTCTTTAGCCGGCAGCTCCGCCCGCACGAACGGCAGTACAGTACCTTCGACCGCGAGCTGCTCGGCGGTCCGGCACTTCCGCCATCTGCTCGAGGGCCGCCCGTTCGCGGCCTTCGTCGACCATAAGCCCCTGGTTTTCGCAATGGCCAAGGTCGCTGAGCCGTGGTCGGCCCGGCAGCAGCGTCACCTCTCGGCCGTGTCCGAGTACACAACGGTCATCCAGCACGTCACGGGGAAGGACAATCCAGTGGCGGATTGCCTTTCCCGGGCCCTCGCCCACGCGGTCCACCTCAGGATCGACTATGCCCGGATGGTGGCGGACCAGTCCGCCGACCCCGCCGTCCAGGCTTTTCGGACCACCGTCACGGGCCTCCGCGTCGCCGAGGTACTGTTCGACGGTGCGGGCGCGGCCCTCTTGTGCTACGTCTCCCTCGGCCGGCCTCGCCCCATCGTGCCCGCTGGCTGGCAGCGCCGGGTTTTTGACGCCATCCACGGCCTGTCCCACCCGGGCACGAAGGCCTCCCAAAAGCTGGTCGCCGACAAGTTCATCTGGCATGGCCTCCGGAAGGCCGTCCGCGATTGGGCCAGGACGTGCCTCGCGTGCCAGCGCGCGAAGATCCACCGCCACAACCGGGCCCCGCTGGCCCCGTTTACGGTGCCCGAACGTCGGTTCACGTGGACTTGGTGGGACCTCTACCCCCCTCGCGGGGTTTCACCCACATCCTCACCATGGTGGACTGCACCACCCGGTGGCCGGAGGCCGTGCCTTTGGCAGCAACGACGCCGGCCGACGTCGCGCAGGCGTTCATCGCCACTTGGGTTGCCCGTTTCGGCGCTCCCTCGGACATCTCGTCCGACCGCGGCTCCCAGTTCCCTCAGAGCTCTGGGGGGCGGTGGCGCGGGGGCTCGGCGTCCAGCTGCATCGCACCACGGCCTACCACCCACAGGCCAACGGCCTGTACAAGCGTTTCCATCGCGCCATGAAGGCCGCGCTCCGGGCCAGCCTCCGCGATGGCGGCTGGGTCGACAGGCTCCCCTGGGTCCTGCTTGGCCTCAGGACGGCGCCCAAGGACGACCTGCGCGCATCCGCGTCAGAGCTGGTCTTCGGACAACCGCTGCGGGTGCCGGGCGAGTTCCTCCCCGACTCCACAGCACCATGGTCCGTGGCGCAGCAGCGCTCCGCCCTGCAGGAGACTGCCCGGAGGTTCGCCCCGGTGCCGACGGCGCACCACGGTTGCCCGCCAACGCACGTCGCCCCGGAGCTTCGCACGGCAGAGTACGTTTTCGTCCGCCATGACGCCCACCAGACACCGCTGCGGCCCCCGTACGACGGGCCCTTCCGCGTGCTGGAGACCGGGGCGAAGCATTTCACCCTGGACATCAGCGGTGCTCCAGACCGCGTCTCCATCGACCGCCTCAAGCCGGCCCACCTCGACTTGGACCACCCCCCGCCAGCGGCTCTGCCCCCGCGTCGGGGCCGCCCCCAGGCGGGCGGACCCCCGGCTCCGCCCAACCCCGCCGTCATGCCACCCCCCTGTCCTGCACCCATCCCAGATGCCGCCGGAGGCATCCCCGATGGCATACCGGCATCCCAGACGCCGCCAGCCGCCCGTGGGCGCTTTGGCCGGGTCATCCGGTTGCCCCGCAAGCTGACCCTTCAGGTGCGCGGGAATTCTGGGGGGGAGCGTGTGGCGGACACGATGGCTCACTGGCGCAGAGACATAATTCTGCGCACCAGCGGGTGGTGGCCACGCCCCAGGTAGGGTGTGGCCTGGAGATATATACGCGGGCTCGCTGCCGCGCGCACGTTAGTGCGGATGAGTGAGCAATGAATAAAGACCTCGATAATAACCAAAGCGTTGTGGCCTACCTTTGTTCAACGTGTGTGCTCCCGCACCACAATATGATGTTAAAAGTGATATTCATCTTTTTATGTGGTGAAGCCGCTTCAATATTTGGTTATGTCCGTCCTTCCATCCGTCCATCCGTCTGTCACAAATGAAGAAGAAGGCCCTTTCTACCCTACTGTGCTTAATTCTAAAGGGTTCTAAAGTGCAATTCTAGAGGGTTCTAAAGGGTAATGTTAATGGATTCTAAAGGGTAATGCTAATGTTTTCTAAAGGGTAATCCTAATGGATTATAAAGGGTAATCCTCATGAATTCTAAAGGGATAATTCTAATGGGTTCAAAGGGTAATTCTAATGGGTTCTAAATGATCATTCTAAAGAGCTCTAAATGATCACTCTAAGGGCTAATTCTAATGGGTTCGAAAGGGTAATTCGAATGGATTCTAAAGGGTAATCCTAATAGATTCTAAAGAGTAATCCTAATGGATTCAAAATTGTAATCCTAATGGATTCAAAATAGTAATCCTAATGGATTCAAAATAGTAATCCTAATGGGTTCCAAAGAGTAATCCTAATGGATTCTAAAGGGTAATCCTAATGGATTCAAAATAGTAATCCTAATGGATTCAAAATAGTAATCCTAATGGGTTCTAAAGAGTAATCCTAATGGATTCTAAAGGGTAATCCTAATGGATTCAAAATAGTAATCCTAATGGATTCAAAATAGTCATCCTAATGGATTCTAAAGGGTAATCCTAATGGAGTCTCAAGGGTAATCCTAATTAAGTCTAAAGTGGTAATTCTAATGGGTTCTAAAGGGTAATTTTAATGGGTTCTAAAGGGTAATTCTAAAGGGCTCTGAATGATCATTCTAAAGGGTAATTGCAATGGGTTCTAAAAGGTAATTCTGATGGGTTCTAAAGGGTTCTAAAGGGTAATTTCAAGGGGTTCTAAAGGGTAATTCTAAATGGTTCAAAAGAGTAATTCTAAATGGTTCTAAAGAGTAATTATAAATGCTTCTAAAGAGTAATTATGAATGGTTCTAAAGAGTAATTCCAAAGATAGTTCTAAAGGGTAATTCTAAAGGTAATTCTAAAGGGTAATTCTAAAGGGTAATTCTAAAGGAAATTCTAAAGGGTAATTCTAAAGGGTAATTCTAAAGGGTAATTCTAAAGGGTAATTCTAAAGGGTAATTCTAAAGGGTAATTCTAAAAGGTAATTCCAAAGGGTAATTCTAAAGGTAATTCTAAAGGGTAATTCTAAAGGGTAATTCTAAAGGGTAATTCTAAAGCTAATTCTAAAGGGTAATTCTAAAGGGTAATTCCAAAAGGGTAATTGTAAAGGGTAATTCCAAAGGTAATTCTAAAGGGTAATTCTAAAGGGTAATTCTAAAGGGTAATTCTAAAAGGTAATTCTAAAGGGTAATTCTAAAGGTAATTCTGAAGGGTAATTCTAAAAGGTAATTCGAAAGGGTAATTCTAAAGGTAATTCTAAAGGGTAATCAAAAAGGTAATTCTAAAGGGTAATTCTAAAGGTAATTCTAAAGGGTAATTCTAAAGGGTAATTCTAAAGGTAATTCTGAAGGGTAATTCTAAAAGGTAATTCTAAAGGGTAATTCTAAAGGTAATTCTGAAGGGTAATTTTAAAGGGTAATTCTAAAAGGTAATTCTAAAGGGTGATTCTAAAGGTAATTCTAAAGGGTAATTCTAAAGGTAATTCAAAAGGGTAATTGTAAAGGGTAATTCTAAAGGGTAATTCTGAAGAGTAATTCTAAAGGGTAATTCTAAAGGTAATTCTAAAGGGTAATTCTAAAGGGTAATTCTAAAGGGTAATTCTCAAGGTAATTCTAAAGGGTAATTCTAAAGGTAATTCTTAAGGGTAATTCTAAAGGGTAATTCTAAAGGGTAATTCTAAAGTGTAATTCTAAAGGGTAATTGTAAAGGGTAATTGTAAAGGGTAATTCTAAAGGGTAATTCTAAAGGTAATTCTGAAGGGTAATTCTAAAGGGCAATTGTAAAGGGTAATTCTAAAGGGTAATTCTAAAGGGTAATTCTAAAGGTAATTCTGAAGGGTAATTCTAAAGGGTAATTGTGAAGGGTAATTCTAAAGTGTAATTCTAAAGGGTAATTCTAAAGGGTAATTCTAAAGGGTAATTCTAAAGGTAATTCTAAAGGTAATTCTAAAGGGTAATTCTAAAGGGTGATTCTAAAGGGTAATTCCAAAGTGTAATTCTAAAGTGTAATTCTAAAGGGTAATTCTAAAGGGTAATTCTAAAGGGTAATTCTAAAGGTAATTCTGAAGGGTAATTCTAAAGGGTAATTGTGAAGGGTAATTATAAAGTGTAATTCTAAAGGGTAATTGTAAAGGGTAATTCTAAAGGGTAATTCTAAAGGGTAATTCTAAAGGTAATTCTGAAGGGTAATTCTAAAGGGTAATTGTAAAGGGTAATTCTAAAGGGTAATTCTAAAGGGTAATTCTAAAGGTAATTCTGAAGGGTAATTCTAAAGGGTAATTGTAAAGGGTAATTCTAAAGTGTAATTCTAAAGGGTAATTCTAAAGGGTAATTCTAAAGGGTAATCCTAATGGATTCAAAATAGTAATCCTAATGGGTTCCAAAGAGTAATCCTAATGGATTCTAAAGGGTAATCCTAATGGATTCAAAATAGTAATCCTAATGGATTCAAAATGGTAATCCTAATGGGTTCTAAAGAGTAATCCTAATGGATTCTAAAGGGTAATCCTAATGGATTCAAAATAGTAATCCTAATGGATTCAAAATAGTCATCCTAATGGATTCTAAAGGGTAATCCTAATGGAGTCTCAAGGGTAATCCTAATTAAGTCTAAAGTGGTAATTCTAATGGGTTCTAAAGGGTAATTTTAATGGGTTCTAAAGGGTAATTCTAAAGGGCTCTGAATGATCATTCTAAAGGGTAATTGCAATGGGTTCTAAAAGGTAATTCTGATGGGTTCTAAAGGGTTCTAAAGGGTAATTTCAAGGGGTTCTAAAGGGTAATTCTAAATGGTTCAAAAGAGTAATTCTAAATGGTTCTAAAGAGTAATTATAAATGCTTCTAAAGAGTAATTATGAATGGTTCTAAAGAGTAATTCCAAAGATAGTTCTAAAGGGTAATTCTAAAGGTAATTCTAAAGGGTAATTCTAAAGGGTAATTCTAAAGGAAATTCTAAAGGGTAATTCTAAAGGGTAATTCTAAAGGGTAATTCTAAAGGGTAATTCTAAAGGGTAATTCTAAAGGGTAATTCTAAAGGGTAATTCTAAAGGGTAATTCTAAAGGGTAATTCTAAAGGGTAATTCTAAAGGGTAATTCTAAAGGGTAATTCTAAAGGGTAATTCTAAAGGGTAATTCTAAAAGGTAATTCCAAAGGGTAATTCTAAAGGTAATTCTAAAGGGTAATTCTAAAGGGTAATTCTAAAGGGTAATTCTAAAGCTAATTCTAAAGGGTAATTCTAAAGGGTAATTCCAAAAGGGTAATTGTAAAGGGTAATTCCAAAGGTAATTCTAAAGGGTAATTCTAAAGGGTAATTCTAAAGGGTAATTCTAAAAGGTAATTCTAAAGGGTAATTCTAAAGGTAATTCTGAAGGGTAATTCTAAAAGGTAATTCGAAAGGGTAATTCTAAAGGTAATTCTAAAGGGTAATCAAAAAGGTAATTCTAAAGGGTAATTCTAAAGGTAATTCTAAAGGGTAATTCTAAAGGGTAATTCTAAAGGTAATTCTGAAGGGTAATTCTAAAAGGTAATTCTAAAGGGTAATTCTAAAGGTAATTCTGAAGGGTAATTTTAAAGGGTAATTCTAAAAGGTAATTCTAAAGGGTGATTCTAAAGGTAATTCTAAAGGGTAATTCTAAAGGTAATTCAAAAGGGTAATTGTAAAGGGTAATTCTAAAGGGTAATTCTGAAGAGTAATTCTAAAGGGTAATTCTAAAGGTAATTCTAAAGGGTAATTCTAAAGGGTAATTCTAAAGGGTAATTCTAAAGGGTGATTCTAAAGGTAATTCTGAAGGGTGATTCTAAAGGTAATTCTAAAGGGTAATTCTAAAGGGTAATTCTAAAAGTGATTTTCTGAAGGGTAATTCTAAAGGGTAATTCGAGAGGGTAATTCTAAAGGGTGATTCTAAAGGTAATTCTGAAGGGTGATTCTAAAGGTAATTCTAAAGGGTAATTCTAAAAGTGATTTTCTGAAGGGTAATTCAAAGGCTAATTCGAGAGGGTTATGAAGGGTAACTCCAAATGGTTCAAAAGGCCAATTCAAAAGGGTAATTCTAAAGGACAATTCTGAAGGGTAATTTAATTCTAACGGGTAATTCTAACGGGTAATTCTAAAGGGTAATTCTAAAGGGTAATTCTAAAGGGTAATTCTAAAGGGTAATTCTAAAGGGTATTTCTAAAGGGTGATTCTAAAGGTAATTCTGAAGGGTGATTCTAAAGGTAATTCTAAAGGGTAATTCTAAAGGTAATTCAAAAGGGTAATTGTAAAGGGTAATTCGAAAGGGTAATTCTGAAGAGTAATTCTAAAGGGTAATTCTAAAGGTAATTCTAAAGGGTAATTCTAAAGAGTAATTCTAAAGGGTAATTCTCAAGGTAATTCTAAAGGGTAATTCTAAAGGTAATTCTTAAGGGTAATTCTAAAGGGTAATTCTAAAGGGTAATTCTAAAGTGTAATTCTAAAGGGTAATTGTAAAGGGTAATTCTAAAGGGTAATTCTAAAGGGTAATTCTAAAGGTAATTCTGAAGGGTAATTCTATAGGGCAATTGTAAAGGGTAATTCTAAAGGGTAATTCTAAAGGGTAATTCTAAAGGTAATTCTGAAGGGTAATTCTAAAGGGTAATTGTGAAGGGTAATTCTTAAGTGTAATTCTAAACGGTAATTCTAAAGGGTAATTCTAAAGGGTAATTCTAAAGGTAATTCAAAAGGTAATTCTAAAGGTAATTCTAAAGGGTAATTCTAAAGGGTGATTCTAAAGGGTAATTCCAAAGTGTAATTCTAAAGTGTAATTCTAAAGGGTAATTCTAAAGGGTAATTCTAAAGGGTAATTCTAAAGGTAATTCTGAAGGGTAATTCTAAAGGGTAATTGTGAAGGGTAATTCTAAAGTGTAATTCTAAAGGGTAATTGTAAAGGGTAATTCTAAAGGGTAATTCTAAAGGGTAATTCTAAAGGTAATTCTGAAGGGTAATTCTAAAGGGTAATTGTAAAGGGTAATTCTAAAGGGTAATTCTAAAGGGTAATTCTAAAGGTAATTCTGAAGGGTAATTCTAAAGGGTAATTGTAAAGGGTAATTCTAAAGTGTAATTCTAAAAGCTAATTCCAAAGGGTAATTCTAAAGGGTAATTCTAAAGGGTAATTCTAAAGGTAATTCTAAAGGGTAATTCTAAAGGGTGATTCTAAAGGGTAATTCTAAAGTGTAATTCTAAAGGGTAATTGTAAAGGGTAATTCTAAAGGGTAATTCTAAAGGGTAATTCTAAAGGGTAATTCTAAAGGTAATTCTGAAGGGTAATTCTAAAGGGTAATTGTAAAGGGTTTTTTTATTTTTTTTATTTTTTTTGTATACAATATCGAGGCTCGTGAAAGAGCGAACATTAATCACATGAACACACAGAAAGACAAACCGACACATAAAACATATAACATAGGGAGCGGTAGACAAGATGGGGAGAGAAGGGGAGAGAGGGGGAAGGACACAAACACAACATTTGAGAGCAGGGACCGAGAGACATGGAGACATCGAGAGATCTGAGAGAGGGCGAGGGCTTTGGGGGGGGGGGGGGGGTGGGAAGGGGGCAGTGGGAGAGGTATAAAACATATGGACACTGCCAGGACTTCCAGGAAAGAAGTTGGAATTTCAAACAAGGTGGATCTGGGGTGAATTAGCGGGGGTAGAAAAGATCAAGGTTTTGGATGGGGGAAGATAAGAGATGGTGGTGAACAGCTGTTTTAAAGACCTGGAGGGAGGAGTGGGATTGAAGGGAGTGAGGGAGTTTGTTCCAGAGGCGGGAGAAAAGAGGAATGAAAGAGTGAAGGTGAGCGGAGAGCCGAGATTTCGGCAGTTTAACCATCAGAGGGTTGCTGGCAGATCTTGTGCGACCTGTAGGAATATTTGGGGGACAGAGCACAGAGAGAGCTGGGGGTGCAAGGCCGGAGAGGAGTCGGTAGAAGACAGAAAGACCACCTACCTGCCTGCGGTGAGTGAGTGAAAGGCCCTCAGAGATAGCTTCATCGCGGGAGATTCCAATAATTCTGAAAGCTTTGGTTTCAACAGCGTGAAGCCGAGCTAGGTGTGAGGCAGGAGCACCGGCCCATAGGGGAGAACAGTATTCCATTGAGCTGCGGATGAAAGCCTTGTATGTGGTGAGGAGCTCAGGTGTGCCGAGGAAGGACTTCGCACGACGGAGGATGCCCAGTCGGCGACTGGCTTTGGAGGCCAGCTTGGAAATGTGGTTTTCCCAAGAAAGATCATGGCAGATAGTGAGACCCAAAATCTTGAGCGACAGAACTTCTTGGAGAGGATTGTTGAGAAAGTAGATGGGAGGGTTGTCCAGTCGATCTTTTCGGAGAGACATAGTAAGAGTGTGAGATTTGTCAGGATTGAAAGACATGTTCCACTTGTTTGACCAGTCTGTGATTTTGTCCAGGTCTTCAGAGAGTGAGGAGGCAGCAGACTGCCGATCTGAGGGAAGAGGAATGGAGCGGCAGAGAGTGGAGTCATCAGCAAAGAGATAGAGAGGATTTTCGAGAGAGTCAGAGAGATCATTGATGAAGACCAGAAAAAGCACGGGGCCCAGAACACTGCCTTGGGGAACTCCAGCCTGAACAGGAAGAGGAGATGAGAGAAACCCATTCAGGGCCACACGTTGACGACGACTAGAGAGGAAGTCCGCCAGCCATGCGTGGAGATTTCCATGGATACCAAAGGAGGAGAGTTTGGTGAGCAGAGCGGGGTGCCAGACCGTGTCGAAGGCACGTGATATGTCGAGGGAGACAGCTCTAATTTCCTGTTTGGCATTGAGGACCTCCATCCATTGTTGAGACAGCAGAAGCAGCATGTCCAGAGTAGAGTGACCTGGTCTGAAACCAAATTGATGATCAGAGATCAAGCCATTGGAGAAGAGGAAAGATTTCATATCAGAAGCAATGATGGATTCCATGACTTTGCTGATAATTGGGAGAAGGCTGATTGGTCTGTAGTTGCTAGGATCTGTTTTTGCACCTTTTTTGTGCAAAGCGGTGATGTTGGCTGATTTCCAAGCAGATGGCAGTTGACCTTGAGCAAAAGAGAGGGTGAAGAGAACAGAGAGAGGGTGAGATAGAGCAGCAGAGCAGGATTTTAGGACCCGTGGGCTGATGCCGTCGGGTCCAGTTGCAGAATCAGAGTCGAGGGTTGACAGAAACTTTTCCACCTTGTCAGGAGGAAAGGACACGGAGTCCAGGAGCAGCAGGGTACGACTGGGTATGGTGGGTACAGAGAGGGATGGGTTTGGGACACAAGATTTAGAGGCAAACACAGAGTTGAGGCATTCAGCTTTTTCACGTGCGGAGTCAGCTGTGTAGCCGTTTGAGGTAAGGGAGGGGATGGAGGGGGAACAAACACCAGAAACGGATTTGACCAGACGCCACCAGGATTTGGAAGAGGGAGACAGATAAGAGAGTTCGGTCTTGAGAACGGAGAGATATTGTTTCCTGGCTCTCCTGAGGGTGGACACACACTTGTTTCGGGCTTTGTGAAAGGAAATGAGATTTCCTTCCGTTGGATTTGCTTTCCAGGAGACGAAGGCAAGTTGTTTCTGGGCAACAGCCTCACCACAAGATTCCGTGTACCATGGACGGGAGGAAGGGTATGACAACTGAAGACGAGATGGGATAAATCTGTGCATGAGAGAGAGCAATTTACTTTGGAAGAATTCCCAGGATGAGTTGATGTCAGAGGTGGTAGAGATGGCAGACCAGTCCAGATGATTGATGGCTGCTTGAAGACCGTGCCAGTTGGCCTGAGTGAAATGCCAGACTCGTCGACGCTGAGCAGGCTCCCTGAGGATGGTCAGAGAGATGTCCACTTTAACAAGGACATGATCAGATGATCCGATCGGAGCAGAAGAAGAGCAGCAGACATTTTCAGGGAAGTTAGTCATAACCAAGTCCAGAAGAGAAGATGTTCCGTTGACTGAGATCCGGGTCGGGAAATTGACAGATTGTGTCAGTCCCAGTGAGTCGCAGAAGTCCTTTGCTGAGGAGCCATGGCTGGTGAGAGAGGTACCCACACCCAGCCAACTGGCATGATGACAGTTGAAATCACCACATATGAGGAAGAGAGAGTTGGGATGAGTAGATAGAAGTTGGTCCATATCATCAGACAGCGAGATGTAGATGGAGTCATCACTGTTTGGTGGACGGTACAACACACATATGAACAAGAGGTGGGAGCGAAGGGGAAGCCGTAGCCAGAGGTATTCCTGGGGGTGAGGTGGAGAGAGTGCAGTGCAGGGCGAGTGAGGAAGAGAGTTTTTGATAAAGATAGCAACCCCGCCTCCAGGACGAGGCTCAGGTCTATCATACCGGAGGAGGGAGTAGCCCGGGAGAGATACTATGGAATCAGAGACATCATAAAGGAGGAAAGTTTCTGTTAAGCAGATTACGTCTGGTTTGACAGAAGCAACCTGTATGGAGAGATCAGTTAAGTTTGAACGAAGGCCCCGGATGTTTGAGGTCCATACCGTTAATGAAGAGGAAGGGGGAGCATCAGATACAGAACAGGGGGGAGGAGGGGTAGGGTAAGATGTGGAAGAGGTGGAAGAGGTAGGGAGAGCTGTTGAAGGTGTGTCAGAGATTTCAGAATAGCTCGGAGAAGGGGAAGGATGGGGCGGACAAAAGGTTTGATGGTGATTGGGTGAGCCACAATGAGGTGTTATTTGAGGAGGGGGAAGAGCGAGGCAGAAGGTTGGGGGAGATGGAGGTGAGAGTTTGAAGGGGGAAGAAGCGGGGAGGACGCTTTGAGGAGGGGGAGTGAGCGGGGGGAAATTGAGAAGCAATGAGGGTGGGGATATTTGAAGGGGAGGGGTGAGGGGGGAGTTTGGGAGGGAAGGGACAAGGGGAGGGATTTGAAAGGGATGGGATATGGGGGAGATTTGGAGGGGAGGGGTGAGGCAGGAGTCTAGGAGGGGAGGGGCGAGGGGGCGTCTTGGCGGGGAGGGGTGAGGGAGTAGTTTAGGAGGGAGGGGGCAAGGGGGGAGATTTGAAAGGGATGGGTGATGGGGAAGATTTGGAGGGGAGGGGTGATGGGGAAGATTTGGAGGGGAGGGGTTATGGGGAAGATTTGGAGGGGAGGGGTGAGATTGGATTTTTGAAAGTGTACGATTTATGGGAAACGAACATTTATTGCAAAATGAGTTTCTTGTGACCTTCGAGTTAAAAATACGTTTAAGGACGCTGGATGGAGGATGGAGTGCAGGAGAGTTTAGGGAATGTAGAACAAAGGCACTATAGGAGATGGATATTTTTTTTGGGATGAATTGATTTGGTGAGCAAGTCGAAAGCAGCCTTTTAAAGAAGAAGAAGAAAAAGGTGTTATAAAATATGACGGAATACATAACTTGAGGGGAAAGTGTAAACATTGAAGGTTAATGAGTGAAAACTATCTGGGGAAATGGGGGAGAAACACGTGGTCGAAGAACGAACGAACGAATAAGAATGAATAAACGAATGAGAACAGAGAAGGAAATGTTTTTTTTTTTTTTTTTTTTTTTTTTGAGTTGAGATTTACACAAGGAAGTAGGCTATGGGTGAAAAGCCTGGGAATACAGAGAACGAAAGTTATTGGATCACAAACGACGGACCACTGAGAGAAAAACAAAGCCTCAAGGTTGTACAGTGCACACTGTACAAGGCCTTGCTCGCGACACGGCAAACAGACGATCAATTTATGAAAGATAAACACCGAGAAACAACCAAAGTTGCACACAATAACTTCACACACCGAAAGATAAATACAGTTTCGACAAAATACAATTGTGAACAGACTTAACTTTTAGACTTTTAGAGTCTAAAAACGTGGAGACCGTGTGGAGCTTCGAAAATCCCTGCCGCCGTCTCCAAGATCTCGCGAGATCTAATTCTAAAGTGTAATTCTAAAGTGTAATTCTAAAGGGTAATTCTAAAGGGTAATTCTAAAGGTAATTCTGAAGGTAATTGTAAAGGGTAATTCTAAAAGGTAATTCTAAAGGGTGATTCTAAAGGTAATTCTAAAGGGTAATTCCAAAGGGTAATTCTAAAGGTTAATTCTAAAGGGTAATTGTAAAGGGTAATTGTAAAGGGTAATTCGAAAGGGTAATTCTAAAGGGTAATTCTAAAGGTAATTCTGAAGGGTAATTCTAACGGGTAATTGTAAAGGGTAATTCTAAAGTGTAATTCTAAAGGGTAATTCTAAAGGGTAATTCCAAAGGGTAATTGTAAAGGGTAATTCCAAAGGTAATTCTAAAGGGTAATTCTAAAGGGTAATTCTAAAGGGTAATTGTAAAGGGTAATTGTAAAGGGTAATTCCAAAAGGTAATTCTAAAGGGTGATTCTAAAGGTAATTCTAAAGGTAATTCTAAAGGGTAATTCTAAAGGGTGATTCTAAAGGTAATTCTAAAGGGTAATTCTAAAGGGTGATTCTAAAGGTAATTCTAAAGGGTAATTCTAAAAGTGATTTTCTGAAGGGTAATTCAAAGGCTAATTCGAGAGGGTTATGAAGGGTAACTCCAAATGGTTCAAAAGGCCAATTCTAAAGGGTAATTCTAAAGGACAATTCTGAAGGGTAATTTAATTCTAACGGGTAATTCTAAAGGGTAATTCTAAAGGGTAATTCTAAAGGGTAATTCTAAAGGGTAATTCTAAAAGGTAATTCTAAAGGGTGATTCTAAAGGTAATTCTGAAGGGTGATTCTAAAGGTAATTCTAAAGGGTAATTCTAAAGGGTAATTCTACAAGTGATTTTCTGAAGGGTAATTCAAAGGCTAATTCGAGAGGGTTATGAAGGGTAACTCCAAATTGTTCAAAAGGCCAATTCTAAAGGGTAATTCTAAAGGACAATTCTGAAGGGTAATTTAATTCTAACGGGTTATTCTAAAGGGTAATTCTAAAGGGTAATTCGAAATAGTGATTCTAAAGAGTGATTATAAAGGGTAATTCTAAACTGTTCTAAAGAGTAATTCAAAAGGGTTCTCGAGGACAATTCTACAGGATTCTAAAAGGTAATTGTAAGTGGTTCTAAAGGGTAATTGTACTGGGATTCTAAAGGGTAATTTTAAAGGGTAATTCTACAGGGTTCTAAAGGACAATTCTACTGGGATTCTAAAGGGTTCTCAAGGGTAATTCTAAATTGTTTTAAAGGCTTATTCTGGTGGGTTCTTAAGGGTAATTCTAAAGGGTAATTCTAAATGGTATTTCGAAAGGGTAAGTTCTAAGGGGTTCTATATGACCATTCCAAAGGGTAATTCGAAAGGATTCTAAATGGTATTTCTAAATGGTTCTAAATGGTAATTCTAAAGGGTAATTATACAGGGTTCTAAAGGACAATTCTACTGGGATTCTAAAGGGTAATTCTAAAGGGTTCTTAAGGCTAATTCTAAAGGGTAATTTTAAACGGTTCTAAAGGGATCTCAGGCGTAATTCTAAATGGTTTTAAAGGCTCATTCTAGTGGGTCTTAAGGGTTAATTCTAAAGGGCTCTAAAGGGTCATTTTAAATGGTTCTAAAGAGTAGATTATAAATGGTATTTCTAAAGTTTTTTCATGAGCCTCGATCTTGTATACAAAAAAAAAAAAAGGATTCTAAAGGACAATTCGAAAGGGTTCTAAATGGTAATTCTAAAAGGTTTGAAAGGGCAATTCCAAAGGGTAATTTGAAGCGGTTCTAAAGAGAAATTCGAAGGGGTTCTAAAGGGTAATTTTAAAGTATAATTCTAAAGGGTTCTAAAGGGAAATTCTTAATTGTTTTAAAGGGTAATTGTAATGGTTTATTTAGGGTAATTTTAAAGGGTTCTAAATAGTAATGCTAAAGGGTTTCATTATTTTTCTAGGCTTTGCCTATTTCATATTAAAAATACCAAACGACTTTTTGTAAGTGAGAAGAAACGTGAAAAAAGTGCCTCTGTTTTGCTTAAATGGAATGTAAGAGGCCATGCATGTACTGGAAAACCAACCATGAATTCAATTCGTCCAGAGACCACACCCACAGCAAGTATTACACCACTGTCACAACATTTTAGATGCTTAGACACAGACCAGAAGTCGGAAGCCTCAAGTGACAAGTGGCAGAGGAAGGTAGGAGAGTGAAACGTCAGTAAATGTTGTCAAGTGATGTACCTGTAACCTTGTAATCTCATATCAGACAAAATGAACAAGTCGTAAAAAGATGTGCAGAAGTGTTTTCAGGTTCCCTTCTAAACTTGATCTTCATTGAGCCTCAATCTTGTAATGAAAAGAAGCGTTTTGATTAACAAAAATGTTCCTTGTATACAACGACAACCAAAAGCCATAACTTTCAGTATCTGCACATTTAAATAGTTTGTGTGACATGTGACACTTGTTTGCATCACATGTATCAAACTTACAAATTTGTTTGAATAACTTTTATTCAATTATGTTCAAAACTTATCACCCCCACCGAAGATGGATGGAGGTTATGTTTTCACCCCTTGTCTGTTTGTCTGTCTGTCTGTTTGTGAACAGGATATCTCAAAATGTTATGGACGGATTCGGACAGAATTTGGCAGAGATTTAGCGTATGCCACAAGGACAAAATTATTCGATTTTGGTGAAGATCCGGATTCGGTTCCGGCTACTAGAATTTTTGGTGGAGAGGTTGGGTATGTGGCAAGGAATAACTGATTAAATTTTGATGAAGATTCGAATCCTGATCAGAGGATTTTAAAGTGATTCTTCACCATTGAGTGACAGTGCCGAAACGATATATAGCATGATATTTCAAAAGGTTGGGTTGACTTACACCACATGACCAAAAGTATGCGGACACCCGGACATCTCATCGATATTATAATAGGCTACGGTGATTCTGTCTGTCTGTCTGTCCGGGGTGTGGCTTAGTCCGTTTGCAGAGTAGCTCCACCCATAGCTCCACCCATTCTTGGAGAGGCTTCATGTAAACAAATATCTACCATTTTATTAACTCGAATAGCTTTGAGGCCTGTTTAGTTAGGCCCGAGCTGTCTTTCTCTCTCACACAGATTTATTTCAACTCAAATTCGATATATCATTTCATTTTTAACAGTCGCTAACATAGTTTTAGACTCGGTTGAAAAAAAACGGGAAGAAAATCCGATGAAAGTTGCCGTTTATAGAACGAAATGATTTCTCAAAGGCCTGTAAAATAAAGCCCATTCATTGAGTCACCCTCACGATTTTATATCGAATTCACCATCTGATTTAATTTTTATCAATGGTTTTAGACTTGTTTATCAATGGTCAGAAATAATTGAGAACATTCACGCACACACGGGAAAATGCAGAGATATATTTTTTTAAATCGCGCCACGATGATACACGAAAATACACCGCCTAAAATAACAGGCGGGGAAAATGTCGACATATATAAAAAATTCGCTTTTTCTTTTCCGTTAAGATATATTACTTTTCCGTTTGATGACAGTCGTCACAAAAACGTCAACAATGATGCCGACATATATTTCTTCGTTCTTATTTCATTCAACATTATTATCCGGAAGTAAAGGTTCACGTGTTCATTTCACGTGTGAAAAAACAAACTCCATTTCACGTGTGCATGGACGTGTAATTCACATTTGTAAAATATATAAATTAACAGACGGGAAATTGCTGAGAGATATTTCTTCGTTTTTATTTTATTAGTTACGAGCAGTTTTATTAGCTCCACCTGGCTAACACCCTGGCACCAATAAGGTCTGGAACCATTGTTGTTGTTGCCCCCCTGCTGTCGCTTCTGCTACGGCCAACATCAAACTTTTTTTATGGAATCTGGGAATCACCGATTTGGGAAGGTTTATCTCAGATCTGGTTGGAGATATTTATGCTCGAAATTGTAGAAACCAACAGTGTGTTAAAATATTTTCAACAAAAGTAATCTTCTAAATCGGTTTACTAGTCGTACTCAAGAATGTCCACGATTGTCCAGAATACTCAGCCCCAAATACATTTAATAGGGAACATACTGCACCAAGATGCCAACAGGGCTAAAAATGGCACTTTGTAGATCAACATGAACTGCTTTGACCTCTTCGTATGAAATAACTGGCAGAATTTCAGAGTTTACAGACGGTCAGGCATGTTGTCGGCTATCAATTGCCATGTGGAAAAAGTAGGCCCCCCGAGTTGGGAACGAAACTGATTTTGCAGACTCATTTTAAGGTCTCAGCTTACAGTATAAATTGCAGTATTTATCTAAACACCTGCACAATTGCAGGACAATTGCAGTATTTTCCCTCCTCTACTCGCTTCTACCCCCATTCCATCATTACCTTCCCTCTAACCCCTCTCTTTCAAAACTCTCTTTCAAAACTACTCTCCAACACCTCCTCACACTCCTCTCCAATACCCCCTCACACTCCTCTCCAATACCTGCTCACACTCCTCTCCAATACCTGCTCACACTCCTCTCCAATACCTCCTCACACTCCTCTCCAATACCTCCTGACACTCCTCTCCAATACCTCCTCACACTACTCTCCAATACCTCCTCACACTCCTCTCCAATACCTCCTCACACTCCTCTCCAATACCTCATCACACTCCTCTCCAATACCTCCTCACACTCCTCTCCAATACCTCCTCACACTCCTCTCCAATACCTCCTCGCACTCCTCTCCAATACCTCCTCGCACTCCTCTCCAATACCTCCTCGCACTCCTCTCCAATACCTCCTCACACTCCTCTCCAATACCTCCTCACACTCCTCTCCAATACCTCCTCACACTCCTCTCCAATACCTCCTCACACTCCTCTCCAATACCTCCTCACACTCCTCTCCAATACCTCCTCGCACTCCTCTCCAATACCTCCTCACACTCCTCTCCAATACCTCCTCACACTCCTCTCCAATACCTCCTCACACTCCTCTCCAATACCTCCTCACACTCCTCTCCAATACCTCCTCACACTCCTCTCCAATACCTCCTCACACTCCTCTCCAATACCTCATCACACTCCTCTCCAATACCTCCTCACACTCCTCTCCAATACCTCCTCACACTCCTCTCCAATACCTCCTCGCACTCCTCTCCAATACCTCCTCACACTCCTCTCCAATACCTCCTCACACTCCTCTCCAATACCTCCTCACACTCCTCTCCAATACCTCCTCACACTCCTCTCCAATACCTCCTCACACTCCTCTCCAATACCTCCTCACACTCCTCTCCAATACCTCCTCGCACTCCTCTCCAATACCTCCTCACACTCCTCTCCAATACCTCCTCACACTCCTCTCCAATACCTCCTCACACTCCTCTCCAATACCTCCTCACACTCCTCTCCAATACCTCCTCACACTCCTCTCCAAGCCCTCACACTCCTCTCCAATACCTCCTCACACTCCTCTCCAATACCTCCTCACACCCCTCTCCAATACCTCCTCACACTCCTCTCCAATACCTCCTCACACTCCTCTCCGCTCCAATCGGCCCTCACTCTCCAACTCCTTGCTCCTCGCTCTCCAACCCCTAGCTCCTCGCTCTCCAACCCCTATCTCCTCGCTCTCCAACCCCTCGCCCCTCGCTCTCCAACCCCTCGCTCTCCAACCCCTCGCTCCTCACTCTCCAACCCCTCGCCCCCCACTCTCCAACCCCTCGCACCTCGCTCTCCAATCCCTCGCTCCTCTCCAACCCTCCTCATCGTTGTTGCAGCAGCATTCTGTGCGGTTCTCCCGTCTCGTGCAGTCTCTGTGCGGTTCTTGCTACATCCTGTTCAAGTCTGCATTGACGTTCGTCGATGGACTCGTTCGCCCGTCTCATTCGTTTTCTTGCTACATCCTGTTCAAGTCTGCGTTCTTCATCGACCGTCGCATTCATTTTGGAAATGGAAGTTTCCACGCAACGCATGAATTGTCACGATCCTCAAGAGGAAGTGTCTCGTAATTATCAAATGACAAATGGCAAGTAAATTACATTGCGAAAATTAAAGATTTCAAATAAACCTATTTAAAGTGTATGCGCACATAACTAATAAAAAAAAAGAAGAAGAAATATCTCTCGGTAATTTCCTGAAACATATTTTACCTCCGGATAATAATGTTGAATGAAATAAGAAAGAACGAAGATATATATGTCGTTTTTGTGCCGACTATCATAAAACGTAAAAGTAATAAATGTTAACGGAAAAGAAAAAGCGAATTTTTAATATATGTGAAGCGCGGTGCTACGCGCGCTACTTGTTTAGCAAGGAGGAAGCGGACAACGCCGTAAGTTGAAAGAGTCTTTATTGCAAGAGCTCCACTGTAGCACTGGTGCGCTCCGGGCTGCGCGCCCGGTGTATATCCCGAGGCCATGCCTACCCCTCGGGCGTGGCCGCCGCCCACTTGGTGCGCGGAATGATGCCATCACGCCAGTGAGCTTTCGTGTCCGCCACACGCGCCCCCCCAGAATTCCCGCGCACCTGGAGGGCCAGTTTGCGGGGCAAACGGATGACCCGGCCGAAGCGCCCTCTGGCGACTGGCGGCGTCCGGGGTGCAGGGATGCCAGCCGGGATACCTCCGGCTGCACCCGGGATGGGTGCCGGACCGGGGGGTGGCGTGCCGGCGGGGCTGGGCGGTGACAGGGGTCCGCCCGCAGGGTGGCGGCCTCGACGCGGGGGCCGAGCAACCGGCGGTGGGTGGTCCACGTCGAGGTGGGCCGGCTTAAGGCGATCCACTGAGACACGGTCGGGAGTACCGCCAATGTCCAAGGTGAAATGTTTCACCCCGGTCTCCAGCACACGGAAAGGCCCGTCGTACGGGGGCCGCAGTGGTGTCCGGTGGGCGTCGTGCCGGACAAAGACGTACTCCACGGTGCGAAGCTCCGGGGCGACGTGCGTAGGCGGGTGCCCGTGGTGCGCCGTCGGCACCGGGGCGAACCTCCGGGCTGTCTCCTGCAGCGCAGAGCGCTCCTGCGCCGCAGACCATGGTGCCGTGGGGTCGGGGAGGAACTCGCCCGGCACCCGCAGCGGTTGTCCGAAGACCAACTCCACCGCGGATGCGCGCAGGTCGTCCTTGGGCGCTGTCCGGAGGCCCAGCAGGACCCAGGGGAGCCTGTCGACCCAGCCGCCGTCGCGGAGGATGGCCCGGAGCACGGCCTTCAACGAGCGGTGGCACCGCTCGCACAGGCCGTTGGCCTGGGGGTGGTAGGCCATGGTTCGGTGCAGCTGGACCCCGAGCCCCCGCGCGACCGCCCCCCAGAGCTCCGAGGTGAACTGGGGGCCGCGGTCGGACGAGATGTCCGAGGGGGCGCCGAACCGGGCGACCCAGGTGGCGATGAACGCCTGAGCGACGTCTGCCGCCATCGTCGCCGCCAAAGGCACGGCCTCCGGCCACCGGGTGGTGCGGTCCACCATTGTGAGGCCATGGGTGAAACCCCGCGAGGGGGGCAGAGGTCCCACCAGGTCCACGTGAACGTGGTCGAACCTACGTTCCGGCACCGTAAATGGGGCCAACGGGGCCTGGGTGTGGCGGTGCACCTGCGTGTGGCACGCGAGGCACGTCCTGGTCCAGCCGCGGACGGCCTTCCGGAGGCCATGCCAGACAAACTTGTCGACGACCAACCTCTGGGAGGCCTTCGTGCCCGGGTGGGACAGGCCGTGGATGGCGTCAAAAACCTGGCGCTGCCAGCCCGTGGGCACGATGGGGCGAGGCCGCCCGAGGGAGACGTCGCACAAGAGGGCCGTGCCCGCGCCGTCGAACGGCACCTCGGTGATGCGGAGGCCTGTGACGGCGGTCCGCAAGGCCTGGATGCCGGGGTCGGCAGCCTGGTCCGCCGCCATCCGGGTATAGTTGATGCCAAGGTGGACTGCGTGGGCGACGGACCGGGAAAGGCAATCCGCCACCGGGTTGTCCTTCCCCGCGACGTGCCGGATGTCCGTCGTGTACTCGGACACGGCCGAGAGGTGACGCTGCTGCCAGGCCGACCACGGCTCGGCGACCTTGCCCATCGCGAAGACCAGTGGCTTGTGGTCGACGAAGGCCGTGAACGCACGGCCCTCGAGCAGATGGCAGAAGTGCCTGACCGCCAGGTGAAGCCCGAGCAACTCGCGGTCGAAGGTACTATAACGGCGTTCGGGCGGGTGAAGCTGCCGGCTGAAGAACGCCAGCGGTTGCCAGGCACCACACACCCATTGCTCGTGCACCGCGCCCACCGCATAGTCCGAGGCGTCGGTGGTGAGGGCGATCGGTGCATCGGGCGCCGGGTGCGCGAGCATGGTGGCGTTAGCCAAGGCGAGCTTCGCGCCCGCGAACGCCGCGTCCATCTGCTCGGTCCAGGTAACGTCACCTTTGCCCGGCTTCCCTCGGAGGGCCTCGTGCAAGGGGCGCAGGAGCTGGGCGATGCGGGGCAGGAACCGATGGTAAAAGTTTACCATGCCCAGGAACTCCTGGAACCCCTTGATCGTGCGGGGGCACGGAAACCCCTTCACCGCCTCCACCTTGGCCGGTAGGGGGACGGCCCCGTGCCTGGTGACGCGGTTCCCCAAAAAGTCGATGTCGGCGACGCCGAACCGGCACTTGGCGGGGTTCACGATGAGGCCATGCTGGCCCAGGCATTCGAAGGGCGTGCGGAGATGGTGGAGGTGCTCTTCGCGGGACGCGTTGGTGACGAGGATGTCGTCCAGGTAGACGTACACAAAATCCAAGTCGCGCAAGACGCTGTCCATTAGTCGCTGGAACGCCTGAGCCGCATTCTTCACCCCGAAGGGCATCCGAAGAAATTCGAAAAGTCCGAATGGCGTGATGACCGCCGTCTTCGGGATGTCGTCCGGCCTGACGGGGACCTGATGGTAGCCGCATATGAGGTCCACCTTTGAAAAGAAGGACATGCCCGCCAACCGGGCGGAGAAGTCCTGAATGTGGGGGACGGGGTAGCGGTCGGGGGTGGTGGCGTCGTTGAGGCGCCGGTAGTCCCCGCACGGTCGCCATCCCCCGCCGGGCTTTGGCACGATGTGGAGCGGCGACGCCCAAGCACTCTCGGAGCACCGCACGATGCCGAGCCGCTCCAGCGTAGCGAACGCCGCTTTAGCTACCGCGAGCTTCGTCGGCTCGAGGCGGTGTGCCCGGGCATAGACCGGTGGCCCGGCGGTGGGGATGTGGTGTTCCACCCCGTGCTTGATGGCCCCCGCCGAGAAGGTGGGCCGCGTGAGGGCCGGGAAGCCGGCGAGGAGGCGGGTTAATTCGTCTGCTGCCGGAAGCGTACAGATAAACCTGGCTGGAACCGAACTGCGCAGCAAGCGGCTCGGCGAGCCGCTCGCTGAGCCGCTCCGGGAGCTGCTCAACGAGGCGGGCAGCGTGCAAGCGAGCGAGCTGAACGTCTCGGCCTGGACGAGCCTTCTGTGCTTTACGTCCACCAACAGGCCATTGGCACACAGGAAGTCTGCGCCAAGCAGTGCCATAGGCACGTCGGCAGTGACGAACGACCACCGGAAAACCTGCCCTCCGAACCGCAGAGAAAGGCAGCGTTTTCCGTATGTGCGTATGGACGTACCGTTGGCAGCAAGCAGTGCGGGGCCCCGGCCCGCGGTCTGCTTGTCGGACGTACCGGCGGGAACGACACTCACCTGCGCTCCCGTGTCGCACAGGTAACGGCGCCCAGATAAGGTGTCCGTTATGAACAGTAGGCTGTTTGAACGGCCGGCGCTCAGTGCCACTACCGAGGGCCGGCCCGGGCATTTCCCGACCTGCCGAATATGCACGGCGGGCGACATTGCCGAGCCTCGTGGCCGAACTGGGTGTGGAAAAAGCACCAGGTTGGCAGCGGAGGCCGCGGTTTTCTCCGCGGCGGCGGTGGTGGGTGGGGCGTGGCGGCGGCCGTGAGGTGTGCATCAGCATCAGCCACGAGGTGTGCATCAGCCTCGGGATGCGTGACAGCCGCGCCAAAATTCGCCTGCGTGTCCAAAGCTGAGAAGAACTTTTCGGCCTCGACAGCGAGAGCTCGGGGTTCCGTCGCCGCAGAACCGGCCAACGCGAGGCGTACTCGTGCCGGCAGCTGGCGTCGAAATAACGCCCGGAATAGAGCATTCGGGGTTTCGTCGCCCATCAGCGACAGCATATGGTCCATTCGGACCGATGGTCGCGTGTCGCCGAGCTCGGGGAGGTCCAGGAGGCGGTCGGCCCGTGCGTCCACCGTGAGGCCGAACGTGGCGAGGAGGAGACGCTTGATCGCCTCGTACCTGCCGTCGGCCGGTGGGTTCCTCAGGACCGACACGACGCGGGCGGCCGTGCCGGGCCCGAGGGAGGCGACCACGTGGCAGTACATGGTCTCGTCCACAGTGATGCCTCGAAGTCGGAACTGGGCTTCTGCCTGCAGGAACCAAACTTCAGCTTGAGCCTCCCAGAACTCGGGGAGTTTGATTGTGACCGCGTTGGTTGCCATTGCTGTGGCGGGTTCGGGTGGTCAGCGACGGCTGACCAGAAAGTCGGAGGGTCACCAATGAAGCGCGGTGCTACGCGCGCTACTTGTTTAGCAAGGAGGAAGCGGACAACGCGGTAAGTTGAAAGAGTCTTTATTGCAAGAGCTCCACTGTAGCACTGGAGCGCTCCGGGCTGCGCGCCCGGTGTATATCCCGAGGCCACGCCTACCCCTCGAGCGTGGCTGCCGCCCACTTGGTGCGCGGAATGATGCCATCACGCCAGTGAGCTTTCGTGTCCGCCACATATGTCGACATTTTCCCCGACTGTTATTTTAGGCGGTGTATTTTCGTGTATCATCGTGGCGCGATTTTTATAAATATATCTCGGCAATTTCCTGTGTGTGCGTGAATGTTCCCAATTATTTCTGACACCGAGTCTAAAACCATCGATAAAAATTAAATCAGATGGTGAATTCGAGATAAAATCGTGAGGGTGACTCTCAATGAATGGGCTTTCGTTTACAGGCCTTTGAGAAATCATTTTGTTCTATAAACAGAAACTTTCTTGGGATTCTCTTCCCGTTTTTTTTCAACCGAGTCTAACACTATGTTAGCGACTGTTAAAAATGAAATGATATATCGAATTAGAATTGAAATAAACCTGTGTGAGAGAGAAAGACAGCATGGGCCTAACTAAACAGGCCTCAAAGCCATTCGAGGCAATAAAATGGTGGATATTTGTTTACATGAAGCCTCTCCAAGAATTGGTGGAGCTATGGGTGGAGCTACTCTGCAAACGGACGAAGCCGCACCCCCGGACAGAATCACCTTCGCCTATTATAATATATATATATATTATATATATATATATTATATATGTATATATGTATATACATATATATATATATATATATATATATATATATATATATATATATATATATATATATATATATATATATTGTTACGGTTTTCCGCCGCCCTTCCTACCCTTACCATGGGGGGGATTAAGCCGCTTGTTCTTTCTGGGCCGGCGTAACCGAGACTTGAAACGCCTCTTCCGGGCAAACGCAAGGTCGGGTTTCGGAACCAAGTCTGGCATGTACCTAAATACCTGTGCCGCCACAGAAGCGGGGAACCAAGCCTTGCACGAGCCACATGTAAAATGAGTACACCGAGCAGATTGAGTACCACGTGGTCCGTGCAGTCTTAGTTAGTGGAACCCGATTTGAGCGATCCTATTCGTACCACGCTTAGCCAATGAAGAAACCACAGAAACGATCAAATGGAAGAAAGGAAGAACACAGGTTTAATTATTCCCACACGTATGTACAATGATCGAGGACGCAGAGACACAGGGCAGCACTTAATCAATCTTATCTTATTCCCCGGACTCAGGCCCGTCTCACTCACACAGGGAATTGCAGATGGGTTGATGTTCAGCCAACGCGTCGATGTGGTCGTCCAGGAACGGCCCCGTCTGGCTCTCCACGGTCCCAGCACGTCCCGCGAAGATGGCAGCAGGCGATGGAAGGAACCTCGTAGCGCGTTTCCAAAACAAACGCAGCCGATGAGGTGGAACACAAATGCGGGACTTTCAGCGTGGCTGGCGATTACACAGCCATTCTCACTCGCGCGGCTTAATGCACCGTATATGGATCGGCCTCAAACTCAACCGAGCGTCACTTATTAATAGCGCGTCTTTTGGTTCATGCGTGTCTGGCTTCGCCCGCGTATCTTGCACAGCTCTCTGACGCTCACAACTCCTCTTCCTCGATCCTCTAAGTTGGTTAGTGCATGCGAGTTCTCCCCTGGGCACGTCCTTTGCTCATCAGCGAGGGCCCTTTCAGGCAGCAGTCCTGTTCAATGAGTCCCTTGGTGCAAGTCCCTTTTACTGCTGCGTGCGCGTGAGTCCTGGGGGCTTTGCGCGATGGGTTATATAGGTACGCCCCCGAACCTTCTGGAACCCCCTCGAGCCTTCTTACCACGCCCTGTGATGCAGCGCCGCCGCCACCACCTCTGAGCCCTGATTGGTGGCTCGTGCTTACCGTCAGCGCTTCTGCCGCGCCGCCCCTTCGGCCCCGCCCCGACCCTCCTAGCCTGCCTCGTGTTAATTCGCCCAAAATGAACCAAAGTTTAGCGCAAAGGGGCATGAGGCTAGGGAAGCTGGAAAGTCGGTAGAAGCAGGGCCTATTCTCCTGACTCTACTCAACCCAGAACTAACAATGGAAAAGGACTAAGCTCACAAATACTAAGACATAACTATACTATCGCGAGGCTACATGTTGCTTGTGTGACAAACTATGAGGGGGAAATTTTAACCTTTATTAAACTCACTGCACAAACTCAAAACCGCAACACTACCCCTCTCCCTCGTCAGACTCATCCCTGAGTCGAACCTACAAAAACTGGAACGACCGGTTTTGAGAAAGATCTGGGACTAACTTTTACGTCTACATGTGGCATATAGATGTGGTTCCCCCTAACATTTACTCTAACCCGTGTATGCGACAATTTTACAACACTAAATATGTCCCACCTACTGCGTTGAGTAGCTAACTAACAGAATCACGCCCACAATTAACCGAATTGCATAATTGTTTTCAAACTAAACATAGAGCCAGTGGGCAGCATTTTTATATACAAGCACAAAACCTACTCCTTATTTACAGTTCTACAACCCAGGACCTGTCCTTTTTGGAAAGAAGATTGGAGGGGAGAGAAAGCACAGCAAAGCACAACAACACACTCAAGAATTCACATTTCATTTGCTGCTGGTGTCTTGCATCTTGTATCTTCTGTGTGCACATATCGAACCGGCAAGCACCCGGACCGGTATACAGGCCATTCCTGCTCTTCGGGGCTAAATAAACTTACAATTCTTCTCGGCCCTAGCACACAAATAATAATAAAAATGCACAAGTGTGTTCGTTTATTTCTTTGCCACACAGGGCCAACTCTATGTGGTCCGACTGCGTGACATTGATGCCACTCAAAACAAGTGGTCCGAAGATGCAAGGTGTGTTTGCAGCAAAGTGCTGCACAGCTGAAGTGTAAGGCCACAAAACTTGTGGTCCATAAGTGTAATGTAATGTGCAGCAAAGTGTTTGTGGCAGCAGGGTGCTGCACAGGTGCAGCAAAGTTATAGCAAATGAAAAGGATACGGCAGCAAAGTGCTGCGAATTTCGGCTGCACAGATGTAGCAAAGTGCAGCTGCACAGGAATGCTGCATAGGTCGATGGTGCTGCACAGTTCCACCTCCAAAATGGTCCTGGGGTGGGGGAAGAGACAAAGCACCACCAGCAAAGCGGAAAGGGCACAAAGGTACACAGCAATACAAGGTAATGCAGCATGAGGGGCGCGGAAGAGCGAGCAGAGCAAGCTCGCCCCTAACTGTTCGTACCCCCCCAACGTCAGCTTACATTACCCTAGCCCTTTTTTTGTTTGTTTTTTTTGTTTTGTTTTGTATACAAGATCGAGGCTTGTGAAAGAGCTAACATTAATCACACAAAAAGACAAACCGACACAAAAAACACAAAAAACAAGGGGAGCGGCAGACAAGATGGGGAGAGAGGGGGAAGGACACAAAAGAGAGGGGGAAGAGGGGGAAGGACACAAACACAACATTTGAGAGCAGGGACATCGGGAGGACTTGGGGGGAGGTGGGAGAGGAATAAAACATATGAACACTGCAAGGACTCTGGGGTGAATTACCGGGGGTAGAAAAGATCAAGGTTTTCGATGGGGGAAGATAAGAGATGGTGGTGAACAGCTGTTTTAAAGACCTGGAGGGAGGAGTGGGATTGAAGGGAGTGGGGGAGTTTGTTCCAGAGGCGGGAGAAAAGGGGAATGAAAGAGTGAAGGTGAGCAGAGAGCCTAGACTTTGGCAGTTTAACCATAAGAGGGTTGCAGGCAGATCTTGTGCGACCTGAAGGAATATTGGGGGGACAGAGCACAGAGAGAGCTGGGGGAGCAAGGCCGGAGAGGAGTCGGTAGAAGACAGAAAGACCACCAACCTGCCTGCGGTGAGTGAGTGAAATGCCCTCGGTGTTGACTACATCGCAGGAGATTCCAATGATTCTGAAAGCTTTGGCCTCAACAGCGTGAAGCCGAGCAAGGTGTGAGGCAGGAGCACCAGCCCAGAGGGGGGAACAGTATTCCATTGAGCTGCGGATGAAAGCCTTGTATGTGGTGAGGAGCTCAGGTGTGCCAAGGAAGGACTTCGCACGACGGAGGATGCCCATTCGGCGACTGGCTTTGGAGGCCAGCTTGGAAATGTGGTTTTCCCAAGAAAGATCATGGCAGATAGTGAGACCCAAAAGCTTGAGCGACAGAACTTCTTGGAGAGGATTGTTGAGAAAGTAGATGGGAGGGTTGTCCAGTCGGTCCTTTCAGAGAGACATTGTAAGAGTGTGAGATTTGTCAGGATTGAAAGACATGTTCCACTTGTTTGACCAGTCTGTGATTTTGTCCAGGTCTGCAGAGAGTGAGGAGGCTGCAGACTGCCGATCTGAGGGATGAGGAATGGAGCGACAGAGAGTAGAGTCGTCAGCAAAGAGATAGAGAGGATTTTCAAGAGAGTCAGAGAGATCATTGATGAAGACCAGAAAAAGCACAGGGCCCAGAACACTACCTTGGGGAACTCCAGCCTGAACAGGAAGAGGAGATGAGAGAAACCCATTCAGGGCCACACGTTGACTACGACCAGAGAGGAAGTCCGCCAGCCATGCGTGGAGATTTCCATGGATACCAAAGGAGGAGAGTTTGGTGAGCAGAGCAGGGTGCCAGACCGTATCGAAGGCACGTGAAATGTCAAGGGAGACAGCTCTAATTTCCTGTTTGGCGTTGAGGACCTCCATCCATTGTTGAGAAAGCAGAAGCAGCATGTCCAGAGTAGAGTGACCAGGTCTGAAACCAAATTGATGATCAGAGATCAAGCCATTGGAGAAGAGGAAAGATTTAATATCTGAAGCAATGATGGATTCCATGACTTTGCTGATAATTGGGAGAAGGCTGATTGGTCTGTAGTTGCTGGGATCTGTTTTTGCACCTTTTTTGTGCAAACCGGTGATGTTGGCTGATTTCCAAGCAGATGGCAGATGACCTTGAGCAAAAGAGAGGGTGAAGAGAACAGAAAGAGGGAGTGAAAGAGCAGAAGAACATGATTTTAGGACCCGTGGGCTGATGCCGTCAGGACCAGTTGCAGAATCAGAGTCGAGGGTTGACAGAAACTTTTCCACCTTGTCAGGAGGAAAGGACACAGAGTCCAGGAGCAGCTGGGTACGACTGGGTACGGTGGGTACAGGGAGGGATGGGTTTGGGACACAAGATTTAGAGGCAAACACAGAGTTGAGGTATTAAACCAGAGGTTGAGGCACCAGCCCTTGCTGGTGTTTACAAATTTCGTCTCTACGTCTTGTCTCCCATATCCCCCTCTAAACCAAATTCGTCTCCAAATCCCTACCAGGAAGGAAGGAATGGAACAAACACAATGTCCCTCTACGTCGTGATGCGTCTTACACTCAAACATTGCACTTGGCCTTGGTGCGGGGCTTCGTTCTCCTTGGTGATTGGCTTGTGGATGGCGCGAAGGGAAATTCTCATTTCCTAACTACACTAATGACATTAACTCATTTACACTACCCGGGGTCACACCCTGCCAATCGGCCATCTTTAAACGATGTGGTTCTAAAAACCGAATCCCCATTGCCCACTCTGCGGTGCCCCTGAATTTGGGTCTCACTCCCCAATTTTTCACACTGTGCCTTTGCACAATTTCGGGGCTGGGTCGTGTGGCTCCACTAGCAGGTCCAACTACCTGTGCACCTCCGCCACTGAAGTCGCCATCCGAGCTTACCTGCTCCTGCGACTACCTAAACTGGGGAAGGCCCCTCCTGGCTCTTTACCCCTCTGATGCCCACCTTGGCATTGGGCTACCCGGGTCCTTCCCTTGGATCCTCGGGCCCCACTGAACAACTCACAACTACCCTAACTGGCTCCCAGAGCCTACCTGCGGCCTCACCTGGCTGACAAACTACCAGTGGCGGAGTGCCCCAATAACCATACGCACCAATTAAGCGACACGCCCAGCCATTTCACTGACTCATGCACCCTCCAAAGCACTACTTGCCACTTCCTGCACCACAGGTGTCAATATCCATACAATTTACCTAAGCCCTCTACCTGACTTTAAACTACCCACCCCGGGTATTCGTGAATGGGTCCATCTACCCCCATTCACTCCTTCGCACCATGCATTCCACACCAAGCATTCCACACCATTTATTCGCACACCAATTATTTCACACACCACTTTTCTCGCACACCTTTTGTGCTCACACACCTTTTGTGCTCTCAATACACAATTCTACTTATCTTCTCCATACACAATTCCACAAACACACAGCATCATCTATCTAACTGCTTTATCCCTAAGACTCGTGCTTCCCCGTCATCCCATTACACTAAGCACTTCCCTCGTCATTATCATCCATCTAAACTACCTACGTCCCCACTACAGTACAAATGTCGCTACTTCAATCTTTTGTCTTCTACAGTCTGCCTTCTAAATCTCTACCAATTATCCTAGCCCACCCTCGGCTAGCTTCGATGCCCCATGGAGGTAACCATCGCTGGTCCCCCATGTGCTTATCACTGCCATCCCCCTAATCTAATGCTCATGGGCCCGGAATCGTGTGAGGAATGGTGAAACTACCATTCCTCCACGTAGGGGTACCATTCCCCAACACTATTGCCATTCGTCCACTGCACTTGAGCCTCTCCGTGTGGAAATACATCGTCATGGCTCGGCTTCGAAAAGCCGAGTGATCCATTTGGGTGGTTGGTCTACTGTAGGTTGGGTCTGTCCGGCATTTTCGATCCAGGGGAGGAGGCATGAATGGGCCAAGGTTCAGGGCCCCATCTCTGCGCGGGGCCTCGCGGTCCCACACACGATGGCCCAAGTGCCCACGGTCGGACACCGCACCCGCCAGGGGGCGCGGCTCCGAACTCTCCTACCTCCCCTTGAACCTCGCCGCTCGCCTTTACCGCCACGGCGCGCCACCAACCATACAGGGCGGGGGCCGGCATGAATCGTGCATGGCGGTCCTTGTGAAACCGCCGCGGCATCGATCCCCGCCAGTCCCCGTAGCACACAACTCACCGAGGGCTCACGTCGGCTATCCGTCGTGCTGTAAATGAGCTACCCCGGTCTGTGTCGATGCTTGAGCTGCGTTCTCACCACACGCGACTCATTCCACACTCGCACACCGCGGCGCCCCCATACAATCCATACATTCTGTTACAGCACGCTCTTTCCACACACGGTCCGGTGTGCATTCTTTCTCGCTCTCTGTTATAGCACACTCTGGTGCACACCACCCAGGCACACTCACACCCCTCACACACTTCATTACACACTTTTCCTCCACACACTCCTTTACCGCACACTTTTCTGTTCCACACTCCGTAACACAATCGGTCATCACACACCCTCGCGCACACCCTGGTGCACACTCTTCCGTTACGTACTCCGTAACGCCCACGGGTGTGCACTCTCCTGGTACACACCCAATAACACGCTCTGGTGTGCACTCCTTCACACACTCTCCTGTAACACACTCTTCTCCGACACACTCTTCCCGCACACATTCCGGTGCGCATTCTCTCTCACTCTCCTCGGCCATCGCACACTCTGTAACACACTCTCCTGTTACACACTCATGCTCCTGTGCACCCCTCTCTCACACGCGCACCCTTCGCCCTCGCACACCGCACCATGGACCTTCTACGACTGCCTGGGTTTCGTCTATGCCCAAGCGCGCCAAAACCCTTTTCCCGCCAAACACGCACGCCATTACATCTCACCTTGGGGACCTTCTTCTCCGGCAGCACCACCTGCAAACTTTTAATTTTGTTAGCAAGCCCGGCATCATGATGCAAACACGAACTTTGTGTGCATTCCATTTCTACCTCCCGTGATACATTTCCTTTCTCTGCCGTCTCTTCAGCCCCAATTTAAACTATAATCATTTCTTCGATGACCGCCGGCGCGCATTAAATTTTTCTGTCCAATTCGGCGGCTGTCGGCTCTTTTACACCCCGAGTCGTGATTTCTATGCTCCGGGTCAACTTGGCTGTACTCTGCCCAAGCTCGCTCCCCACGCGCTCCTCACACTGCGTTACCTCGTCGTGTCCCAATGCGACCTCCCCGCTCAACATGCGTCCAATGTCCTCCCCCATTTCTTTTATTTCCCGGCTGGATTTGTCACTTCGGGCGTCCATTTTGTTTTCCAACCCATTTTTCGCCTCTTTCATTTCCTCCCCGATTGCGTCCATTTTTGCATTAATCTGGATTAGTAATAGTTGAATGTCCAACCAGTCTTGCACAGCGGGCCCGGCTGCCACCGCCACGTGTGAGGCGCCGCCATTGTCTACCCCTGCTGCCGCACCCTTTTCAGCTTCCACTACGACCAACTGTCCCTCTCAGTTCTGGGTCATTAATCTTTCATTTTCTACCCCTACCGGCATTCGACCGCCTTGACTAGCCATGGTACGAATTTAATTTGGCTCTTAATAACTAAATTTCGGTCGCTCGTAATTTGGAGCCAATTCGTCCAAAAAAAATTGGTTAGGGTTCCAAATTCCACTCCCGTACACCAAATGTTACTGCCAATATGTAAATTTGGTGTACAAAATTTTGTCTAAAATTTTTTATCCCAGGTTCCAAATCCCCACTCCTGACTCCAATTGTTACGGTTCTTCACCGCCCTTCTTCCCCTTACCAAGGGGGGATTATTCCCCTTGTTCTTTCTTGGGCTTGACGGAACCGAGACTTGCAACATCCCTTCCGGGCAAACGCAGAGTAGGGTCTCGGGACCAATTCTTGCTCATACCTAATTCCCTGCACCGTCACGGAAGCGAGGAAGCAAGCCTCGCACGAGCCACGTGTGGTTTGAGTACGCCGAGCGGATTGAGTACTACGTGGTCCGTGCAGTCTTTGTTAGTGGAACCCGATTTCAGCGATCCTATTCGTACCACACTTAGCCAATGAAGAAACCACAGAAACGATCAAATGGAAGAAAGGAAGAACACAGGTTTAATTATTCCCACACGTATGTACAATGATTGAGGACGCAAAGACACGGCAGCACTTAATCAATCTTATCTTAATTCCCGGACTCAGGCCCATCTCACTCACACAGGGAATTGCAGATGGGTTGATGTTCAGGCAACGTGTCGACGTGGTCGTCCAGGAACGGACCCGTCCGGCTCTCCATGGTCCCAGCACGTCCCGCGAAGATGGCAGCAGGCGATGGAAGGAACCTCCTAGCGCGTTTCCCGAACAAACGCAGCCGATGAGGTGGAACACAAATGCGGGACTTTCAGCGCCGCTGGCGATTACACAGCCGTTCTCACTCGCGTGGCTTAATGCACTGTTTTATGGATCGGCCTCAAACTCAACCGAGCGTCACTTATTAATTGCGCGTATTTTGGTTCATGCGCATCTGGCTTCGCCCGCGTATCTTGCACAGCTCTCTGATGCTCACAACTCCTCTTCCTCGATCCTCTAAGTTGGTTAGTGCGCGTGAGTTCTCCCCTGGGCACATCCTTTGCTCATCAGCGAGGGTCCTTTCAGGCAGCAGTCCTGTTCAACGAGTCCCTTGGTGCAAGTCCCTTTTACTTCTGCGTGCCCGTGAGTCCTGGGGGCTTTGCGTGATGGGTTATATAGGTATACCCCCGAACCTTCTGTAACCCCCTCAAACCTTCTTACCACGCCCTGTGATGCAGCCACCACATCTGAGCCCTGATTGGCGGCTCGTGCTTACCATCAGCGCTTCTGCCGCTCCGCCCCTTTGGCTCCGCCCGACCCTCCTAGCCTGCCTCGTGTTAATTCGCCCAAAATGAACCAAAGTTTAGTGCAAAGGGGCATGAGGCTAGGGAAGCTGGAAAGTCGGTAGAAGTAGGGCCTATTCTCCTGACTCTACTCAACGCAGAACTAACAATGGAAAAGGACTAAGCTCACAAATACTAAGACATAACTATGCTATCGCGAGGCTACATGTTGCTTGTGTGACTAACTATGAGGGGGAAATTTTAACCTTCATTAAACTCACTGTACAAACTCAAAACCGCAACAATATATATATATATGTGGGGGTCGATGACCTCAAGGGAAGGAAGGAGAACGAGGAGCAGAGCAGCAATGTTTAATGAAATCGATTACAAACACACAATGTGGAGCAAGGCTCAAGAATGCACCGCCTGACACGCAGCAGGCATTTTCAAGACACTCGCTGCAAAATCAGCAAATAGGCATTTCATATATAGCAAAAATATCAGATAAGAGTCTGCGCTAAAGACAAAGGAAACCGGGCCGTAAAGACCCCTCCTACCATCGTCCCTTCCTGCAGAAGGCCAAACTTAGACTGAAAAGATGTAAGCATAGGATAGGGTGACCTTTTTTGGCTCTTTATCTAAACACATCAGACCCGAGCGCAGGCCGAAGGAAATATTCTCATAATACCTTCAATGGTTTTCTTGACACTAGGCATAATAGTAGATTAATGATTGAATACACATGCTGAATACATAACAATCAAAGGATATGTAATGTCTATATTTCTTTTCCAAGGTTGGTTACGTCCTTGATTTAGGAGACACACTGGAAACTACAAAGATATATAATTAATTATTCCCTTTGTGAAGAAGGCGTTTGGCAACATGTTTTTCCCTGTACGTGGGTTGTGGGCTATTTATCTTCTGTCTGGCACATACATTCAAGGACTTGTTTACTGGGCTAAGGATCCACAGGTTTTTCCTGTATCCTGCACCTCGAGCCTAGAAACCACATTTTGTCCACCCGCCTCTGCAGCTGAGTTCAAATCAGTTTTCAGAAGCACAATATATAATTTCAGATGTTATGATCAATTGAGTCATGGGGTTTAAACCCTAATGGCTAACAGTTCCTCCCTTTGTCTTTACAAGACAACTCCTTGAAAAGACACCGTATACCCCAGTGGTCAGCATCCCAATCAGTCACATGCCAAGCGCGACAAAGCGTCACGCATGCTCAGAGAGAGATACCGGCCCTAACTGGCCGTCTAACATTCAACGCATAAATTGTTAGCCATAATTCGCGACGAAGGCGCCTGGTTAGGAGATAGCTGCTGCCCGGCCGGATTCCGAATCCACCCTCGTCCCAGCGTAGGTGCGACCCAGTTGCCAGCCAGATTAGGGGCCCTCCTTATGCAGGTGTGGTCCTCGCGAATCAGAGCAAACAATCGACGTCCAATGCCATCAAGCCTTGTACGTGTGATTGCTCTGTGGAAGAAAAGGAGGCACATTCATCAACATCAATCTCCATCTCCTCATAATCACAAATCTCCATCTCCACATAGTCTGTATCAACGTCAGTATTCAAGGTGTTGGGTGTCTTAAGCTGAGACGATCCCAAATTGCTTGTTACGGGTGGTGTAAGTGGTGGTGAAGGTGGTTCTCCCAGATATCCCGGATACATGTTTGCCATCCGCTCCTCACTACTGGCATAATAGCAATAGCTCTTAAAAGAACCTACACTTTCTAAATCACAGGTAAAATCATCCCAATCAAAATCATAATCATCATCAGAATCCCACGCATCAACAGGTTCATTGATTTCAAGCCAGGAATCATAGACCCCTAAAGCCACATCCTCTTGCCACGAAGCGTCGAGGCCATCAACACATTCGTCGGGGTCCGAGACGATAGAGTTGGCCGGTTCACCAATGGCCTTTGGATCCTTCCCATATAGTGAAAGTAACATCTCGGTGGTGGCGGTGGATGGGGTCCATCCTGTGAAACATTTTCTCACACAAATCATGATTAGGGATTTCATTATAACCACGGCAAGTACGATTCCCACGACTATGGCCAGGCCTGTCAATAGCCATTTTACAATGACCCCTGTCCATCCTCTGAACCAGGCTGATATGCTGGACCATACATTATTGGCTTCTTCCCTTCCCTTTCGGCTATCCGTGAGATCCTGGGTCGCAGCCTTAAGCCGAATGATTGAGGCCTCTATTCCTTCCGAGTGATCGGGGATATATGTGCAGCATTTTCCATCGATTACCCCACATACTCCTCCCTTTTCTGCCAACAACATATCTAAAGCCACTCGATTCTGCATCACCATCGTTCGCATATGCACTAATTCGTCTTCCAATTGTAGTTCTGCGATTCGGGTTTCGTTTCCAATTCGTTCCATTACTAATGCGAGACTATCTATTCGCCAATCATTCATAGTCACTCCCGCCTGGGGAAAAAATGCTCCTAGTAGAACCTGCCACCAACGTCCGTCCAGTCTTACTGTTCCATCCGGGTTCCAAAGAGAGAATCGTTTCTTCCTCTCGTGGGTAGGGGTGTACCCTGTTTCATTAAAATGATCTACCAAATTTACCTTGGGAAAGATGGATCCCAGATAACAAGTCCCTCCCCACTGTTTGGGTAGGTATGGATATGCCTTATTTCCGCAAATAAACATCACTCCATGGGGTGGGATAAGGGCCGAGGCCATGCATTTACTAATTTCAACGCGGGTGGCGCTTGGTGCTCCCCAAGATATTGTTAGCTTGGTTACGTTATGCTGGGCCTGGTCATCTATGGTTATTACAAGGGGGCCTCCCTTTTGTCTCCCTCTGGCGTCGGATGGCAGATTAGTGGATGGCAGGGTATGGGTGCATTCCGAGGTTCCCATCTGAACGTGTCCCTTTCCTATAAGACACACCCGTCCCTTTTGCTCTGTCACCCAGACTGGGTCAGGTGGTTTGTCTAACAAAGCCTGCTTAATGGGTGGGGTATATCGAAACTCCCGGGAACACACTGCTGGGGGTTTTGGGCCGATCAGCTCCAAGGTTGTGGTCAGACATGGGGTACGCAAGGGTCCTGAGCACATATCTCGCAGGGACAGGGGCAGCACTACCATTTCTATCCCTGTCGTACTGGTGTGAGGAAAATGCATACACACCCAACAACGTGATCGGTTTTGTACCTTCGCCATTGCACGGGTCACTGTCCAATACGTGTTTTCCTTTGGCTTTTTCTTGCTTTCGATCCGTGGGTGCGGAGTCAATATGTGTGAGATGCATGGTGGCCTGTAGGCGTAGGGGGAGCTCTGTGAGGTCATGAATTCACATTGTAATAACAGGGTAGTGCCGCTGTTCAGTAATACATGCGTGGTTAAATTGTTCGAGTCCTTTCCCCATTTGTAACCTGCCCTGGCCATGTTTACTATTGGTGTGCCGCCTTGTCGTGGCGCTTGCTTTATACGACTGAGGGCAGCAAAACCTGTCTTCCTTCCATGTGAGTCTGTGTACAACGCCCTCCACATTATCTGTGTCCATACGTCTTCCTTTACGGGGCAGCAGGGTATATTTATCCTCTGACCCCAGATAACTCTCTGCCGGTGGACCTTAACGGTTTGGTCGCCATATGCATATGTCTCCGTGTCCGCCCATGCCCTCATGTCCCCCCACTTGAGGCGTGACACGGCAGGTGCAGTGCTGGCAAAGCGGTATATTAAACTAAGTGTGATCGCCACCCCTAACAGGCGGTGGTGCGGCATCCCCGATCTGTGGTGGTGCGTTTGTGGTGTCTGTGTTTGTGGGTATGGCCAACTTACAATGTGTGGCATGTACCCAGGACGACTTGCCCTCACAAAACACCGCTGTTGGTGTGGTCAGGAGAACTTGGAATGGCCCCGTCCACCTTGGTTCGAGCGCAGTCTTACGGGTGAAATGCTTCAACAGCATGTAATCTCCTGCCTCGAAGGTGTGGATAGGCTTGCTTGTTGGCTCCGGCAGGGCCTCCCGAACACGTTCATGTATGCTGCGCGCCACATGGGACAGACCTATGCAAAACTTTAAAAGCATGTCATCCATGATAGGTAATTCAAGTGCTGCCATATCCACTGGCACCGATACCGGCAAACTCATGGGCCGACCCATCAATATCTCGTGCGGAGAGAGACCAGTGGTGCGCCCTGGAGTGGAGCGCACGCTCATTAACACTAGCGGAAGGGCCTCCGGCCACTTGAGGCCTGTTTCGTCGCAAATCTTTGCCAACTTACCTTTCAGTGTGCCATTCGTTCGTTCTACAAGTCCCGCCGATTGTGGGTGGTAAACACAGTGGAACGACTGTATCACCCCCAAGGCCTTTAACACGGCTTTAATGACGTCCCCTGTGAAGTGCCCGCCCTGATCGGATGACACTTTCTGCGGGACTCCGAATCGACATATGAAGTGCCGCAAAAGGCACTTGGCCACCGTTATAGCGTCAGCCTTGACGCATGGGTAGGCCTCTACCCACTTGGTGAACATGTCCACCACTACCAATACATGCTTAAAGGACATACAAGGCGGTAAATTGAAAAAAATCGAACTGGATATGACAGAACGGCCCGACCGGAGCCGGGTGGCCCGCGTTGTGGCGGCGCCTGGGGGGAGCCCCCCTATTGTGCCGTTGACATATAGCGCACGAGCGACAGACCATGGTAACCACAGTCGAAAGGCCTGGTGCTGCCCAGGTGGAAGTGACCTGCCTCATCACCCCCCTATGGCACACATGGCCATTTTGATGCGCCATGCGTGCCAACCATGGCAATAAAGCTCGCGGTGCCACGGGTTTGTCGTTAATCGTCCACATTTGTCCTTCCGCGGGGCGCTGAGCTCCCAATTTAATCCAATCTTGATGTTCTACGTTTGAGGCCGCGGCTTGTAATTGTATTACATCGAACTCTGTAGGTGCGGGTGTCGGAACGTCTACCTGGGCGGTCGCTTTAGCGCCCTGTTTGCGCGTAACTACTGGCATATTATACCCAACCTGTTGGTTTGCCGCTTGTCCTGCTGCTTCGTCGGCTCGGGCGTTTCCGCGGGCCACAGCGTCGTCTGTACGCTGGTGACCTCGGCATTTAACTACAGCTATTTCACGTGGTAGCATAATACTATGAAGCAGATTTCGCACTAAGTCCCCATTTTTGATGAGTGCTCCCGCTGAAGTGAGGAACCCTCTCATTTTCCATATGGCCCCTTTGTCGTGGACCACTCCGTGTGCGTATGCTGAGTCAGTATAAATTGTTACTGCCTTTTCCTCGCTTACTTCGCACGCTCTCGTGAGTGCGTACAGTTCAGCTTGTTGTGCTGACCAGGTGGGCGGGAGGCGGCCGCTTTCGACCGTCTCTGTATCCGAGCATACTGCGTACCCAGATAACAGGGATCCGTCCCATGCCCATTTGGCTGAACCATCGACGTAATAGGTGTGATCGGCTTCCTGTAGCGGAGTGTCCTGTAGGTCAGGCCTTACCGTCGATATTAACTGGACCACGTCCGTACAAACGTGCGGGACTCCCTCCTCCTTTGTTGGCAAAAGTGTCGCTGGGTTAAGAACGGTGCACCGCATCACCGTTACGTTAGGTGCCATAATTAATGCCGTTTCGTATTGCATCAGTCGAGTGGCTGTGAGGTGCTGTGTGTTTCGCTGTTGTAGTAGCATATGAACGCAATGCGGTACCTGTAAAAGGACCGCATGTCCCATTACTATGTCGGCCGTCCGCTCAACTGCGTATCGGGCAGCCGCCACGGCTTGTAAGCACAGCGGAAAGCCTTGTTCTACCGCATCAAGCTTTTTGCTGAAATAGGCTACCGGACGTTCCTTATCTCCATGAGTCTGAGTTAACACGGATTGCGCGAATCCCCCTACTGCATGGGTGAAAAGTGTGAAGGCCTTTTTATAGTCGGGAAGGCCCAAGGTTGGGGCCGTTACCAGGGCTCGTTTGAGCCCTTCGTAGCAGCGTATTCGATTGTCAGTCCAGTTCACCATCCGTGGCTGATCGTTTTTCGTCGCCTCATACAGAGGTTTTGCTAGTAACGCATAGTCAATTATCCATGTACGACAGTACCCTGCCATTCCCAAAAATCGCAACACCTCCCTTTGTGTACGAGGCAACGGGGTTTCCATGATGGCAGTGACCCGGCTCGCGTTGAGCTCACGTTTCCCATGCGAAATCGCGTGTCCCAAGTATGTAACTATCTCCCGCACAAATTGCAATTTCTCCCGGCCTACCTTGTGGCCTTTCTCGGCGAGCGCATTTAACAGCGCTAGTGAATCCGTCTCGCAGGCTGCCTTGGATGGAGAGCAGATTAATAAGTCGTCGATGTACTGCAACAGCACCGAGCCGCCTTCCAACTGGACATCCGCGAGATCGCGGTGCAGCGCCCGTGAAAACAAGGTGGGGCTATCTGCGAAACCCTGCGGAAGCACTGTCCAGGTGAATTGTCGCCCCCTAAAGGTGAAAGCGAAGAGGTACTGGGACTCTGGAGCTATTGGCACTGAAAAGAAGGCGGAATACAAGTCTATGACTGTAAAATGTGTAGCCTCTGGCGGAATGGAAGTCATCAGAACTTCTGCATTTGGTACAACCAGATGAATACCCTGAATTATTTTGTTAATCTCCCGCAAATCCTGCACAAATCGCCACTTTCCTGTCATTGGTTTTGGCACTGGGAAAACTGGGGTGTTACATGGGCTGTTGGTTTCGATTATTATTCCCTGCTGCACGAGCGATTCTATCACCGGAAAAATGCCTGCGTCGGCCTCGTGCCGAAGTGGGTACTGCCGAATGTGTGGTAAAGGTAACCCCTCTTTAATTGGAATCACCAATGGGGGTGCATCCCTAATGCGCCCTACTTCATTCTCGTGTTGCGCCCATAGTGACGGGGTGACGGTGTCGAGCAACCCATCGGAGTCCCCTGGGGTCGTGGGGACCGCTCTAACCATGTGTGCCGCTTTGGGTGGTAGTTCCACCATCTCAAATCTAACTCGTCTGTCCTGAGGTGCCAAATTGATTATGAACCCTTCATTGTTGTCCAACACATGGACCGTTCGGTGTTCAACATCGTATCGACGCCTTACTGGCGTTTTCCGCAGTCGGTCCATCATCCATCCAATGCTCTCGGGTGGCCATCCTCTGGCGGTGCTAAGGGTAACATGCGCTACCATCCCCTCGGGGTACTTAGCCTTCGATCTCTGGCGCGGCGACAAGGGTACTGCAATTCCAATTCCCTCTCGGCCAATCCATATGTGTGATAATTGAAGATCAGAGGTTTCCCCTAAGGCTGCCGCAACCATGTCTAAATAATAATCATCGCTCCCAGTCGCGTCATAACATGCGGTGCAGTGCGGCGGGTTGTATTTCAATTTTGTGGCTATGTGGTGTTCTTCTAGCCAATCGCGAATTTCTTGCGTCTGCGCGCCAATCATGTCGATCACATGGGTCCATGTTGCTAAAGCCCCTTCCTCCAACCGCCACCAATACACGGTGGGGCTGGCTCGCTGCAATGCCATCATTAACAAATCGCGGTTCGATTCTCCGACGTCGACGTATACGCCTTCTTTGGTGCACGCAATGTTACAACCTAATCGACACAGCAAATCCCGTCCTAGTAAATTAGTTGGGGCAGTAGTGGTCATGAGAAATGCATGCTTAGCTTCTAGTGGTCCGAACATTACTCGGGCTTCTTTTGATACGGGGAGAGCTTCTAATTTTCCCGAAACGCCCTGGATTTGGACGCTCTTGTGTGTGGGTTTCAAGGTAGGTAGTTGTCCCTTATTGATAGAACTGCGAGTCGCACCAGTATTCACTAAGAACTCTAGTGGCTGTCCATTTACATCTAACGTCAAGGTCGGTTCCTCATCTGGGGTCATCGTTATCAATGGACATTCCTTTGGCGGCCCGCATTCGTCCCGTCAATAGGCGTTTCCATATGACGGCCCTTGCTGTCCCTGGGGCCCTCGTGGTCCCCTTGGACAATTTGGACAATCCCGTCTCCAGTGGCCCATTTGCCCGCATTCGAAGCATGCCCCTCTCCCTGGGGGTCCCTGTCCTGGAACCCCCTGTTGGTTTTGTTGGTTTGGCCTTCGCCCCCCTTTGTAGGGAGGCGGGCGCCCTTGCCCTCCCCTCGGCATCTGTTGGCCTGGGGCACAAGGCCCGTATGGCATGCCCGAATTGGGGGAAATCCATGGGGTGGGGCTCATATTGGAGGGTCCCCATTGCGGTGCCCATCCTGGCATGGGCGTTTGTGGTGGCCAATAGGCCGGCGGGGGACCTAGCACAGAACATGGTGGAGCGGCCCATTGGGGTTGTTGGGGTTGTTGGGGTTGTCCCCACGTCTGATTCCCTGGCCCACTAGGTCCTTGTGGTCCCCGGGGTACTTGCATCACAGCTGCCTGCAGTGCCGGACCGAGTGTCTCGTCATCACTTGACCCACTCTCACTGTCACTTCCCATTATTTCTGCCCCCTTTTGTTTCTTCTTCTTGCTCCCCGTTGTTCTTGTTGCTTGTTGCTGGGCCAATTTTTCCCTTACCAACATCTGCAACATTTCGTCCTTAATTTCCTTCTTTTCCTCCGAGGCGGAGCCCGGACATTGTTCAAGTTTCGTACATAATTCATTGGTCCCCATTCCTTTCCAACCGAAAAGGACGGCGTGCACTTGTTTCTTTAGTGCGGGCCGAAGCCCTTCTACTAGATAATTGTTCACCAGGGGAGCGGGTAGGTCCCCGATTTGGATTAACCCTAATCCGCCCCATCGAGCTATTGCTTTTTCTATTCTCTCTCGGTAATCGCCGATTGATTCTCCTGCCTTTTGCTTTATGTTGCCAATTTTTCCCCAATCTGGTCCTCCAGGTGGCGCTAGCGCCTGGCCAATGCTAGTCAGGAGAAGATTTTTCAAGTTGACCCACTCGTTTCCTCCCAGGGGTGGCACTCGAGCTATGGGGTCGTCTACTGGCCATAATGAAAGAGTTTTGGCCTTCTCCCATACCCTTGGTGGTAAGACGGATGCTCCCAAATGACAAATATCTCTCCAATCCGGGGCATCATCTGTAACCCAATCGCGGAGCAAGTGTATTATCTCCATGGGTTGGTTGATTAACATTTCCTGAACCCTCCTTTGCATGGCCGTTAAATAAGATTCCTTCCAAGGCACCCGTACCCTTACTATGGCACCGTTTGCATCTAATCCCGCGCATCGCATGGGGAACACCCCCTTTATTTCTATCGCACGTTCCACTGGTGCCTGATACTCCACTAGTGAAGGGTATACTTTCTGACCTGGACCTATCGGGGGTGGAAACCCCGGGGTGTCTGTGCCACTATCTCCATCGTCCTCGACCTGAGGGGCTGATGGTTGTGGGGTCTCTTGAACTCTAGGGGGTCTCCCATTTGTTTCCCCTACAGCGCCCTGGTGTCGGGTACGTGCCTTAGATCCTGGGACTGGACCATGGGGGGGATAGGAAACAGGGATTTCATCTTCCTCATCCTGTTCCTCCTCATCGGAATTAATCCGGGCTACCATTAGCCTCTGGCTTGTCTGCGCTGCAAGCGCCTTCATCTGTTTATCCTGCTTCTTTCGACCCCGTTTTCGCTCATCCTGGTATTTCCCCAACTCTCCTCGCAAACTCGCTTGTCTGGAGGCTGCCTGTCTCTTCAAGGCCTCCACCTTCCACCAACTATAGACCTTCCATGAATCAGGTGGGAGACTCTTCTTCTTCTTCTCTAGGGCATCTAAAGCCCCATATAGCACATCCAACTTGTCTATTGCAAATGACCCTTCCTCTGGCCAAGGCGTACTCAGACCCTTGGTCAATACAGCCCATGCTTTGCCCGGTTGCAAAGCAGCATACCCATGTTCTCTTTTCATGTAAAATGCTGGAGTGTTCTTCAAAGGCTCTCCCTCCTTTCCTACCTTATTACCCATCTTCCTACCTTGGGTTAATCCCTCCTGGTAGTCCTAAGATCGGGTCGCCCCCCGATCTCTAACCTTAAACACAGTTCTCACGCCGGAGTAAACTTAACACCTATTATCTATCACCCACGTAGGGGTCTACCTGCTTCCCACGCAGGGAGCTTACCTGAGGGGTATCCCTCCTTATCTCGGGCGCCCTGTATAATCGATTCGTTACCCACTACTGCTCTGGTTAAACGAAATATGGTTCGGAATACAAGCCAGGTAGTACAGCCGACAGAGGTCCACACATCCAAAGTAAGGTAGGAGGCTTTCAATTTCGATGTGCAAAGGCAGCTTACCCAAATTAAATGCCGGCCGGCAGGGCCTCCTTCCCGACCTGGAACGTGAGGGACCACCTCGTCTGCACACCTGGATGATCCCACCGCTGCCACCAGGTTTGTGGGGGTCGATGACCTCAAGGGAAGGAAGGAGAACGAGGAGCAGAGCAGCAATGTTTAATGAAATCGATTACAAACACACAATGTGGAGCAAGGCTCAAGAATGCATCGCCTGACACGCAGCAGGCATTTTCAAGACACTCGCTGCAAAATCAGCAAATAGGCATTTCATATATAGCAAAAATATCAGATAAGAGTCTGCGCTAAAGACAAAGGAAACCGGGCCGTAAAGACCCCTCCTACCATCGTCCTTTCCTGCAGAAGGCCAAACTTAGACTGAAAAGATGTAAGCATAGGATAGGGTGACCTTTTTTGGCTCTTTATCTAAACACATCAGACCCGAGCGCAGGCCGAAGGAAATATTCTCATAATACCTTCAATGGTTTTCTTGACACTAGGCATAATAGTATTAATGATTGAATACACATGCTGAATACATAACAATCAAAGGATATGTAATGTCTATATTTCTTTTCCAAGGTTGGTTACGTCCTTGATTTAGGAGACACACTGGAAACTACAAAGATATATAATTAATTATTCCCTTTGTGAAGAAGGCATTTGGCAACATGTTTTTCCCTGTACGTGGGTTGTGGGCTATTTATCTTCTGTCTGGCACATACATTCAAGGACTTGTTTACTGGGCTAAGGATCCACAGGTTTTTCCTGTATCCTGCACCTCGAGCCTAGAAACCACATTTTGTCCACCCGCCTCTGCAGCTGAGTTCAAATCAGTTTTCGCACAATATATAATTTCAGATGTTATGATCAATTGAGTCATGGGGTTTAAACCCTAATGGCTAACATATATATATATATATATATATATATATATATATATATATATATATATATATATATATATATATATATACATACATATATATTATAATAATAATAATAAAGGAGTCTTATATAGCCCCATCAAGAAGAGTAAACTACCCTCATGGCGCTTTAATTTGCGGTTTTATAACCCACATATTGTTGCGGTTTTAGAACCCACACCCATGTAAATATGAAACTCTTGTAAATATGACATTAAAGGTTAAAGGTAGCACCCCTAGTTACTCCACAAGCAACACGTAGGCCACCTTAGAACTTCATTTATTTCATTATTATGTGTTTTAGATAAGGCCGTGTTTCCAATAGTTGAATCTGCGTTGCATCGATCAAATAAGAGTACGCCCATTCCGTCCATTTTACAACCGCCCTCTCCAAGCGACGCCATTACGCGCCCCTACAGTCGGTGCCTCATAGCTCGCTGAAACGACGCCATAAACCATGCGGTTAGGCCCGAGGAAAAAGGGGGCGGAACGCCAAGAATAAGGTGTGGCCTGTCAACCAGCCATCAAAGGCGTGGCCGGTAAGCCCTCACCAGCCAACCAGGGCTGATGCAACATCACCGATGGGCGTGGCTTTGTGGAGCGCGGAGTGATCGCGTGGCGCGTTATATAAGCGCGAACGCAAAGCCCTTTTACGGACTTCTTTGGAGAGAGATACGGCAGCACTCGAGTGGAAGGTTGGCAGTAAAAAGGACTTGGGTTGGAGACGCGCTTATACGAGTCTGATTGGGAAATGCGCACGAGTTTGATTGGAGACGCGCTTATTAACGCACTTGTCCAGGAGCGCACACGTAGGGGACACCAGCCTCCCCCCCCCCCCCCCCCCCCCCCCGCCATATGTAAGGTCCGCTCGCGTCCAACTACGCGCGGAGTTGCCTGCCGGGTTTTCGCCCGCTCAATCGGAGCCTGGACTGGAGCCTCACCTGGAGCCTGGACCCCATCACCGGACCCTCTACCTGACCACCTACCAGCTACAATCCCCATGTGAGTGTGTATGTTTGTCTGGGGTATAGAATAAGACTGCTTTAAGACTGCCCTGTGTCCTGCTTCTTCCTCTTCCGTTTCTGTACATTCTTTCCTTTCCTCTCTTTTTGTTTGCAATAAATTCACCTGTTCTTTCTGGTTTCATCTTAATCCCTTCGCTTTCATCTTTTCTCAATTGAGTACCTGTGGCACGATTAGGAACCACTACAATCAGGTCTAGTCATTGTTAACGGCCCGAATCACGGCTCGCTTCGCTTGGCATGTCCATTAACGCCGTGGTTCGGCGGGAGTTATCTCCTTGCTTTACGGCCGGTGGTAGTACTTAGGTAATTGGACTAAGACTCAACCAACAACCCTACGTACCACCGACCGGAAGGAACATTATAACTTCCCAGGACTCGGGACGGCCAGCTAAAAGGACAAGGGGATTAACCCCCCCCCCCTTGATAAGGGGAGAGCCGACCCCCGAGATCCGTAACAATTGGTAGTCAGGAGTTGGGATTTGGAACCTGGGACTAAATTTAGTAGACCAAATTTTGGACACCAATTGTGCATATTGGCCATAACAATTGGCGTCAGGAGTGGGATTTGGACCCGAACCAAATTTTTTATATCTAAAAAAAATTTTGGTCAAAGTTCCGAGCGGCCGAAATTTTATCACAACATCTAAATTAAATCGTGCCATGGATAACCAAGGCGATCGGATGCCGGTGGGGGTAAATGAGGAGATAGAAGAGGAGGTAGAATTAACCCAGGACCCCAGGGAAGAAGTGGGAGAGATGGAGGAGGAAAATGAAGAAGGTGCGGTAGTGGGGGTTGCAGGCGCACAAAATGGCGGCGCCTCGCACGTGGCAGCGGGAGCCGAGCCTGCAGCACCAGTGAATATGGACCTATTTATGGTGCAAATATGGGCCTATATGGTAAAGTCGGACCACAAAATGAATGAAGTGCGAAACCAAATTGGCGGATTAAAAAATGATTTGGGAAGCCAAATTTGGCGATTGAGGAAAGAGATGGGAGAAATGAGGGCCGATAGTGAGGGAATGGAAAATAGAACGGGGGAGCAATTGGGAAGTCAAATTGGGGGATTAGACAGCAAAATTGGGGGGTTAGAAAAGAAATTGGGGGGATTAGAGCACAAATTAGGGGGTCAATTGGAGGACGTAAATGGCCAAGCCCGGGAAGTAAATGAGGGGTTAGCGAGGGACAAAGCCACGTATGAGATAAAACCGATGGGGAGGGACAGAGACCGCAGGTCAAGCGGGAAAGGTACAAGGGTATGCGACGGGGTAGCGCGACTTGAGAAGCGCGGGGAAAGCGAGGCTGAGCAAGGCATGGTTACGTGGACCGGGGTAGAAATCGCGACCCAGGGTATAGAGAAGCCGATGACCGCCGAATTAAAAGATTTTATTTTATTGGCGCCAGCGGTCGTCGAGCTGAATAAAGGAAATAAAAGCGAAGCAATAGTGGAAATTGGGGCAGAAGAGACGGCGGACTTAGAACAGCACTCGTTGAAGGAAGAAATGGAATGTGTACAAAGTCTGTATACGCATCATGATGCCGTACTTGCTAATCCTGATAAAGATTTGCAGGTGCGTGTGGAGAAGAGGATCCCGAAGGTAAGCCGGGCTGTATATGGCGCAAAAAGGTTTGGTGCGAGAGGATTTTTCGCGCGCTTGGGATCCCGGCGTAACCGGGGCGCTCGTAGAAGGTCCGTGGTGCGTTGTGTGAGTGGAAATGGCACGCGTGTGCGAATGGCACCAGAGCGCGAGTGTATTACCAAGTGCGAGAGTGAATGCACATCGGAGTGTATGTGTGATGAATGCGAAACAGAGAGTGAAAGCGAATGCACGACGGAGTGTATGTGTGAAACCGAGTGTGAGGCATGCGACACGGAGTGTGAGTTGGTTGTGGAGCGTGTGCGGGCGAGCACACCAGAGCACGTTATTGGGTGTGCAAAAGAGTGCACACCCATGGGTAAGGGTGCGCTGATTGGGTGTGCAACAGAGTGCACACCCATGAGTGTTACGGAGTACATAACGGAGGCGAGTGCACCAGGGTGTGCACAGGAGAGGTGTGTAACGGAGTTCGTGTGTGAGTGTGCCTGGGTGGTGTGCATGGAACGTTATCAGGACGGCCAGCTAAAAGGACAAGGGGATTAACCACCCCTTGATAAGGGGAGAGCCGACCCCCGAGATCCGTAACAATATATATATATATATATATATATATATATATATATATATATATATATATATATATATATATATATTGTTACGGAACCCAACGTCGGCCTCGGATCCCTACTCGAGGGGGGATTAGTCCCCTCGTTTGTTACTGACCGACGTGGTCCCTGAAGCTGCACCGCGACCTCCGGAAAGGCTGGTGAGCAGCTTCGTTCGCGACCGCGGATAAGATGGTAATTTGCCGAGCGGATGGCAGCCGCGGCACGAACCGTTAACAATGACTAGACCCGATTCTCAAACATTGGCCAAATCGTGCCACAGGTATTCAATTGGGAAAAGACAACAACGACGGATGTAGAGGAAAGAAAGGCAAAGGGTAAGAAATACAAATATGATTTATTTACTATTTACACAATTTAAAGCAACCAAGGAGGAGGAAGAATAAAAAAATAAAAACAGAAGAAGAAGAAACACAGTGCAACGCTAGCTTACCTACAGTCTTAATTAATACCCCAGGACAAGACACACAAAACGGACGACAATCAAACTCACACGAATGGGGAAATGAAGGCAGGAACGATTGGCTGGAAGGAGGGGAAGGTCCAAGTGGTCCACAGAGCTGGAAGGATGCGGGTGGTGGGTGTGATCCCGGCTCGAGTTGAGCAGCCGCCGACTCTCCCCAATCGTCTCCGCACGGCGACGTGGCTTCTTGGCCGCAACTGTCGTCACCGCCGTCGACGCTCCAAGCTGCGGTTTGTTCACAAGCTGCGGTTTATTCACAAGCTGCGGTGGACTCTTTTGTGCATCTCTCTCCGAAGCTCGTCTCACCTCCTCTGGACTTATCTCAGGTGCATCTCTCTTGGACTCAGAACTCATCTGGCGTGGGGAGCGTCCCGCTGCGGGTTATATAGGCCCCGCCCTTCAACCTTTGCGAACCTCCCCGATCGCTCTCTCTCCGCCCTCTCAAGCCAAACCACTTTGGCTGGGTTGGTTGAGCGGGGCTGACTCACTCCTCCCCTCTGTGACGAGGTGGAGACACGCCTTTCTTCTCCGAGCCGGAGCACATGGCAATGGCGGCGAATGCAGTTGGCAATCGAGGCTTTAGGAATGGGAATGAAAGGGAATGGAAATGAAAGGGAATCTACTCTATTTGAATTCGGTGCAATGGAGTATTAATTAATGGAAGACAAAGCCTTAACCTAAAACACAGAATAAGGAAATAACTACCAACAAGCAGGAAATCTATGATTGGCTAACGGGATTGTATATGACCTAACTAAGGGACGCCCTTTGACCTTTATACACAACTGGAGGAAGGAGGGTGATATTTTTACAACAATAAAAAAACACAATTCTCATTTCCACAACAATATATATGTATATATATATAATATATATATATATATATATATATATATATATATATATATATGATATATATATATATATATGATATATATATATATATGATACATATATATATATATATATCTATATCTATATATATATATATATATAAATAAATATATATATAAATAAATATATACATATATATAAAAGACGGCCCATGGACTACCCTTTAATCCATCCGCACAAACGTCAGCACGTGTCAAAAGAACAGTTTCTTGTCAGGAGTGTGATGAACCTAGGGTCCTGCATGCAGCACGAAAGCTAAAACAGGAGCAACTAGATCAGCTGGATGCTGCCCTGAGTCAAGTTGACTACACTTGTGGGACAGACCTTGAAGACTTTATGCCACATGATTTAGATCCCGAGGGAGAGCATATTTTGAAGAGAGTGTTTGTGAGGAAGGACCTGCAATGTGTTCAGCCAGTTGAGGTGACCTACTAGTCTTCTGGGGTGTTCGCAGCAGTCTGTTGTCATTGTGCATCGGGAGATGATTTGCTGAGTGGACTTCCAGCTCAGGACATATACCCAATATGTCACACCTGCAAAGCTACTCCAACGAAGTCAACCATTTTGAAAAGAAAAAGGAAGTTTATAAACTTCTAATATTTGACTAATAGTCAAATAGAAAGAAGTCTTTGAAGCAAAATATTTGTTGGTATTTGCAGTGATGGGGAGGAATGGTTTCTAGCCTTTTCGAATTGCTTGCTGCAGAAAAATTAAGACTTTGTATTGATACATGTACTTGAAATGAACATGATGAAGGAACAATAGGCCTCTCTTGCATCGTTTCATTTATGCATCACTCCCGTCAGTATTTTAATTTTCACCACTACTTGCTTACAAGATCTGCATCTTTTTGCATGTATAAGTTTTCTCATACACAGAATTTTTACCTGGTATAATACCTGGTATAAAGCTATATTTTCATACTTGCTTTTCCATCTGCACACTTGTGAACGTGTATTGAAAAAAGTTGTTCACATCTGATCCATATTTCTAACTGACTTTGATCGATACCTAGTTTGTACTGACACGATTTTCATACAGTCCTCCTAAATAGGGATCAGTGCTGGTGGTTTAAGTCACCCAGGATGATCAACAATACATCACAGCTGAGGCGTATTGGGTATCTTGAAAATGCTGCTACCTTGCCTACTTGTAGAAATAGTACAACAAGGTATTCACACCATGTTTGTATTTTTGTTAAAAACACTCGTTTACCAACCATGCAAGTCAGTCTATAATATGCTTGAAGAACTGAATGATTTTCAGAATAAATACATTTTAAAATAACTTATTAAGCATGTGTTCATTATTTACAAAAAGGCCTACCAGGCCCATTGGCTGTCTTTAATTTCTCTCTGGACGGCGCCACAGCAGATGAGGAGGACCGCAAGGCATGAGGACACAAAAAACAACACCTTTATATGTGCAATCCATGCTTTTCAAAAAGTGCCATCCACCCACAAAATCCCAAAATTTCACATTGGACCAATCAAATTCTTCCAAATTTCACTTTTCTCCCCACTATACTGGCAGGTATGTGGATCCGCATCCAACGGTGAACTGTTCTAAACAACTACCTGTGGCCACGACAGCTCCGCACCTCTACCGTGCAAAGGTCACCGGGAAAAGGTGAGCAGTCGAAACGCCAACATGGCCCATGAGTGTCCATAAGGGTGCGACCCACCATCCATCCTTCGGCCCCCCCTGCGAGGAACACAGCTGCACCAGCCCCAGCTGGCCAATGTGGTGAGCACCTGCTGCCAACACCGCCATTCCCAAGGCCTCGGACCTGGGGGGCACGGTCGCAGTGCGTGGCATCCCAACAACCACGTCCCCTGCACCTCCACATCTTCCCCCAGTCCGACCACATGCAGCCCCCATTGCCCACCCACACTTGACCACACCAAGGTCCAGTCAACAGCCATGCTCCACCAGGAGACCCACCCAGAAGACATGGTCCACACACCTCGGACACCCATAGCACCACGTTGACCCTCAGACTACCCAACAACATCCCATAACCCCGCGTCCCAAATATTGGCGCACTCGCCCCCGCAAAAAGTTGAGGCTATGTCCTGCTAACCTGTCAATTTTATCACAGCCTCCAACACTTTGGTCTAAACACACCTGGATCAATAATGGTGACACTGCTGTCAGTATCCACCATGACATTTCAAAATTCATCCTTAAATTTACATCTAACCCTCAGATTACCCATGCCAAACATTTTTCACATTTCCCTAAACTCACCAAAGAAAGATGCTTTGCCATACACATGTCAGAGCCGAGCATGGCCCATATACTCGGCACGTTACAAATTCCCGATCCCATTCCCATGGCTCTCTTCCCAAACCGAGAGTCCATAAATCATAACGGAACATCTGTGGAAGGTCACTCTCACCATCACGTTCCACAGATGCCCCAATGGTTGTCCGGTGGGCTATCTCATTCCTGTCCATGCGGTTCGAGCCGCGTCCATAGACCAGCCAGCATGGCAGGTCACCACATGCCGGCTGTCCCAGAGTCTCAGGGAGAGGGTGTCAGGCCGCATGCCCGGGTGGTCACCACATCAGGCCCAAGTTGGCCGTCCGCGGTGCCACCACCAAAGCGCGACCCACAACACCTCCCCCTAGTGGTCCTCAATATACGCCATCCCAGGCTTGAGAAACCACCTCGGACCCCCTGGAGGTCTTAGCCCCCACTAGGGTCCGGTGAGCCTGTCGGCCCGAGCCACACGCTCGGGCGGCGCCCCGACGGACAAGGGATGCCACACTCCACCAGGCCCCCTGTGGGGCCCAGGTCGTACCACGACACCCATGGCTGGACCCCACGTCCAAATCCAGCCAGCCCAGCCCCCCAGCAGGGTGGCATACCCAAATTTTGAAAGGGGCAAATTTTGCCCGAGGCCATCACCAATGACCTCTTCTGGTCCAAATCCCACAGCCCGGGGCCAACTCTCCCCAAGGCTGTTCCAAATCCCATTCCCATTTTAATTTAATTTTAAATTTCCTTTTAGAAATTTTCATTTCCACTGCCAAACCGCAGCTGCAGGTAACAACCCCAGGTTGTTCTGCCCCTCCCTGCAGCTGGTCCAAATTCCCCACAGGGACCAAATCGTCGGAGGCTCGATCTCCCGATTCTCCAATGTCCAAATCCAGCCTGGAGCCAACACACTCCCCCAACTGGTTCTGTAATTTCTGAGCCTCTGTTACCCAATCGGTGTTCGTGGTGTGGGTCCCTTGGGTCGAGTATATGGGCCACTTCAACCACCTCCTCGGACCGACTCACCTCCTCCCCCCAAACTTGGACCTGGTCAACCTTTACCTCCATGGGACTGTCCCAGGTCCCCAGCTGCTGGGTCACATCATGCTCATCCCCATCACCAATCATTTCTGGCCCCATCAGGCCTTCCCCAATAAATACCCGGTCCAGCTCCACCACACGGACCCCCAATAATGTTATCCCCTCTTGCTCTGCACCACCGCCCTGGTGCTGCAAGGATTCCAATTGCTCCCCCTGTTGAGGTGTTGTGACATCCACCCGGCCCGGATAAATCTCCAGGTCATGATGTGGGAAACATTCCCTATTACAATTTTCACAATCCCTATTTTCTTCCAAATTTCCTTCCCTAACTTCCCCATTTATTTCAATTGCCATTCCCGGCTCCTGAGCCCCGTCGGCACCATTCTTTAGTTCTTCCTTCGATTCATTCGTCCATTCATTCAGACATGATGGTTGAGATGAGATGAGACAGGTTGAGATGGTTTGGTCATGTGTTGAGGAAGGATGGGAGTGACTGGTTGAGAAGAGTGATGGAAATGAATGTAGAAGGAAGTAGAGGACGGGGAAGACCGAGAAAGACTTGGCTAAATATGGTGGAAGAAGAAATGCGGGCAAGGGGGTTAACAAGGAGAGATGCAGAAAATAGGGCAAAATGGAGAAGATTGTCATGGGGACCGCAAGGCTAACCCCCGCTCTAGCAGGGAAAATGGCCTTAAAATGCATGTTGTTGTTGTTGTTGTTGTATTCATTCAATTGTTCAATCTGGGCATCCAGTTTGCTATTCATTCACTTCATCTGCTCAATCTGAGCATCCATTTTGTTTTCCAATCACGCCATCAATTGCATTATGACCTGGTTGTCTATGGGGGCCGTCCCTACGGCGGGGGAAGCTCCATCGCTATGCTGAATTCCCCCATCTACCTCCGACTCACCACGAATGCTATCCCCATCTTCATTCTCCCTTCCTTCATATTGCTTACCTCTTCCATCCGTAAAGAAGAGGTCGCTTTTCCGCGCGGCTTTTCCAACCGTAATAAAATTTATATTTAAACTGACACGCTGTTCGTGTCCCGCGCACCGATCGACGATGCAAAATTTTCGCCTCGGACTAAAAAAAATTTGTTTCCAAATCCTCCACACTCTTGACACCAATTTTTATTTTTTAGGGTTATATCCCACTCCTGACTACCAGTTGTCGTGCGAATCCCTCCGGTTAACACCAGGGACCGCGGATGGAACAAACAGATCTACTGGAGGCGACGACCAAACACGGATTTTGCTTTGACTCGCGGGAAGAGAAAGAAGCGGGAAAAGCGCTTACCTGGAGCACGCCGACTGCAGCTCCGGTCCTGTCAGGAATTAACGTACTCGAACACTGAATTAGAATGTACAAAAATAATGATTTATTTCACGATGATTTATTTCACGAACCCGAAACAATGAAACGCGACGATGAATAAATAAAGAGCATAAATTGGGATCCCACACACCTCACTTCAAATACGCCACACAGGAATGAATTACGAAAATAACTGTCCGTCGTGTACGTGCGAAATGTGGTGCGTCTTAACTGTCCGTTGTTGAACATGGCCCCGTCTGGCTCCAAGCTCCGGGTCGATCGCACACGAGGCCCCACCCGCTCACAGCACCAAAAGCACCGAGCACCGAGCACTGCTCCAAGCACCACGACGAACGCGATCTCCAATCTCAGCACAGAGAGCACAAGACGTCGTGCAGCGTCAAGAGGCCAGCGAAGAAGAACCGGCAAAAAGAGGGAGAGGGCCAAAGGAGAGCAAATGCGAATGCATGCTATGAAAACCCAAGAGAGCTGCTGAAAATGTCGTGCAGTGCAAGACAGCCAGAGAGGGATGTGCAGCGCAAGAGCCAGAGAGCGCAAGAAAGAAAATGTCGTCCGGCACGCCCTTTTATAACATGGGTCCACTCTCCTCCAATGCTCTGTTTTGCTGGCGTGGTGTCATTGGCCGAGTGCTTCCCGCACCGGTATTGCTCGCCCTGATTGGTTGGAGGTTTGCGCCTTCTGCGCCAACCAATCACACGTTCCCTGTAGCGTGGTCATAGCTCGTGTCACTCGATCTTGCTCGGCCGGCCGGAGCTGTAGCTGGTGGCGGCCATCCGGCAGTGCCCCGATCTGGCTTCCTGCCTGTTTTCCAAAGTCGTTGTAAGGGAAGGGAATTTAATTACTGTGTGCACTAAAGGGCCTATCGAAGTGTTTATATGGGTATGCATTGCCATAAGGGACAAAGGTTTGGCGACAGGGGGGATGACGAACAAAGGAATCTTATCCATAATCCCTGGACTATTTAGCACGCCCTGCTCCCTCGTAGCGGGGACATCAATACAGCTTATCCCGACAAACCGGACTACACATGGAACTTATTACAGGGTAGATCCCCTATCACGACAGTCGAATACCTCCCTATACAGATCTATCTGACTGTAGATATTCCTCTACTCAAATTCATAACAATATGTCTGGTTGAAGGCTTTGGGTAGTGAGGGGGCTTGAAGCCAGATTTTAATCTAACAGCCGCCATGTTGGTGCTCGCCGTCACTGCGATGCGAAGCAAAAGATGCCTCAGAGCTGTCACATTCACAATCGCAATGTCATATATACTCCCGATACGTGTTTCCTTCATTGTAAAAACTACCAAGTCAACAGTTAAAAGGATTTTGAGCCGATAGGTGTTACGGCCTTGGCAAGATCGATGGAGACAGTGATTTGTTAGCTTATACACCGCCCAAATAGCTATGTGGAATCTCTCATGTAGAGATTAAACCCACGTCGTTTGAACTTTGGCAGAGGTCATTATGTACTTTTAATGATCCAAAATGGCCGATAAAAAGTACATTCCGGCAAGTCCTCGGTCTCTGACCGATTTTTCATTTGTTTGTTTGTCTGTCTGTGAACAAGATATCTCAAAAAATGGTGGATGGATTAGGAAGGACGAAATTTGGCAGAGAGGTAGTGTATGTGACAAGGACGAAATTATTAGATTGTGGTGAAGATCCATATTCGGATCCGGCCACTGGAATTTTTAAAGTGATTCTTCAGCATTGGGAGATAGGGCCAAAAACTATATATAGCAGGATATCTCAAAACGTTATGGACTAGTTAAGACTAAAGTTGGGGGATGAGTTGTTTAGGTGACAAAAAGAAGCCGATTAGATTTTGTTTCACGTCCAAATCTAGATCCGGCCTATCAGTGGGATACAAAACATAAACTGTTCTGCCTGGTGGAGGAATGCACTCCACCGAGTGCCGTAATCGTTGAATTTAATTTCTCCAATTTGATTGGATCATTATTTGACATAAAGCCCATTTTCTTACTTAAAATTTAATTTGCTGTTTGATGCATTTCAGGATCAGAATGAATGAACCACAATTGAGCCCGGAGGAGGCCAGAGATGTTCTGAAGAATAAATATGGTATATACGACATCATTGCTTTAAAACCCCTTCCCAGCTTTGAAGATCAGAACTTTCATGTGACAGCCAAAGATGCTGATGACGTACAACACGATTACGTCCTGAAGATCATAAACAATGTATTGAGCCAGAATCCAGATATATGTTCTGTGCAGTCTCATGCAATGACCTTCCTGCGAAAATGTGGATTTCCCACTCCGATGACGTTCCCAACAACTGCAGGAGAAATGCTTAGCTTCTTCTCAGTCGGTAAGCAGGAGATAGACTTGCAAGACACGGAGGTACGTGTTGACAAACTTCATTCATATCACATTATTCTTTCTACACAAGCAGGTACGGTACCCACGGAAATTCCACGTTATGTAAAATGTGACTACAGTTCCCCTCTCCCCCTTTTCCAAAGCCCAAGGTTTCAATCCTTTCCCCACCCCAAGTACTCAACCTCCGACTCCCACGCCAAGTCCTCAACCCCCTCCCTCCAACCCAAATACTCAACCCCCTCCTCCCACTGTCTCTGTCCCCTCTCTGCCCTCCCCTACCCAAACTCTCTATCCTCCTCTCCCCCTTTCTTCACATTCTTCAAAGCATTCTCACATCATTACATATTGTTTTTTCATTACCTCATTGAAATAGTGCAATATTTAACTATCTTTTCCCTCCCCTATCTACCTTATTATGCCATTACCAACTTTTTTTTTGGTATAGTAAGTCGAGGCTCGAATAGGAGCTAACCCATAGAACATATTGTTGCAGTTTTCCGAAGCCCATTCCCTTACAAAGGGGAGATTAAGCCCCCTTGTTCTCCTTGGGCCTTCGAACCGCGAGACTGAGTCGCCACTTCCGGGCAGATGTGGAAAAGGGTCTCTGGAAAAGTTTGCACGTACCTTGAGTACCCACGCCACAGCGGCAGCGGGGATCGAGTCTCGCACGAGCCACGCGTAATTGAGTACACCCGGGCGGATGGCGTACCACGTGACCCATGCTGTTACCTTGCTTATTGAACCCGATCAGAGCGATCTAATTCATACCATGCTAAGGCAATGATGGAAGGGACGAAACGGTCGAATCAAAGAAAGAACAGATTTATTACACTATTTACAATGGTTGGTAAGAAGAAGAGACACAGGGCAGTCTTAAGCAGTCTTAACATATTAGCCCTGACAATGGGCCCACTTACACACACAGGGAGCTGAAGGAAGAATGTTCATGCGCCAAACGCGCCGGCTTTGGTCGCTCCAGGAACAGCTCACCCGGCGTGGCCCTCTGGCGGTCACAGCACGTATCCCGGCGAAGGCAGGCAGGCAGGCGGGAAAATCCTTGCGGCGTGTATCCTGGCAAAGGCAGGCAGAAGGTAATATGCGCGCGTCTGTGGCTCAGCACGGCTGTCTTTCACAGCGCGATTAATACAACTGCGTGGAGCGCGGGGAGCAGGGCAAAGTTCGTATACCAACATTCGTACCAACTGAGAACTCACGTATTCAGCCCCGACTTCAACTCATCTGCCTCATAACTCACCAACTCTGGTGGGGGCTCTGGGCACAGGGTTATATCGTCCCGCCCTGGCCTGACTCGAATGTTCCAAACCCCGCCTTTTGCCGCAGTGGTAAGTCACTCCCCTCGAGCCCTGATTGGCGGCTCGCGCTTACCGTCGGCTCCTCCTCCGCTTTCCTTTGGCCTTGATAGACTTGTTCAGGCCTGCCTCGTGGTATTTCACGCCAAAACCAAAAGCATAGAGGCATCGTAAAAGGACCTAATTGTCCCCCGTCGCACAGCGTAGCGAAAGGGGGACTATTGCTTTCCCCTCCGTCCGTGTGTGTGTGCGTGTGGGCGTGCGTGTTTGCTTGCGGGCATGCGTGCGTGAGCGAAGGACTGCATTCGAATTTGGTGTGTGGGTGCAACCCACGTCAAAATCCAAGATGGCCGCCGCCATGTATGTCTGATGCCATGTATGTCTGAACCTTGTGAGATGAATATCTTGAAAAATAAGCGAAGTACCAACTTCTAATCTGGTGTGTGGGTGTATCTAGGCATAAGGAAGAACGCTATTGAAAATTGGGTTGCCACAACAAAATCCAAGATGGCCGCCGCCAAGTATTTCTGAACCTTGTGAGATGAATATCTTGAAAAATAAGCGAAGTACCAACTTCTAATTTGGTGTGTGGGTGTATCTCGGCATAAGGAAGAACGCTATTGAAAATTGGGTCGCCACGTCAAAATCCAAGATGGCCGCCACCATATATATGTCTGAAACTTGTGAGCGAAATATCTTGAAAAAGAAGCGAAGTACCAACTTCTAATCTGGTGTGTGGGTGTATCTAGGCACAAGCAAGAAGGCTGTTTAAAATTGGGTTGCCACGTCAAATTCCAAGATGGCCGCCGCCATGTATGTCTGAACCTTGTGAGATGAATATCTTGAAAAATAAGCGAAGTACCAACTTCTAATTTGGTGTGTGGGTGTATCTCGGCATAAGGAAGACCGCTATTGTAAATTGGGTCGCCACGTCAAACTCCAAGATGGCCGCCACCATATATATGTCTGAACCTTGTGAGTGAAATATCTTGGAAAATAAGCAAAGTACCAACTTCTAATCTTGTGTTTGGGTGTATCTAGGCACAAGGAAGAACGCTATTGAAAAGTGGGTCGCCACGTCAAAATCCAAGATGGCCACCGCCATGTATGTCTGAACCTTCTGAGCGGAATATCTTGAAAAAGAAGCGAAGTACCAATTTCTAATCTGGTGTGTGGGTGTATCTAGGCATAAGGAAGAACGCTTTTGAAAATTGGGTCGCCACGTCAAAATCCAAGATGGCCGCCTCCATGTATGTCTGAACCTTGTGAGCGAAATATCATATCATAGCATGTTTTCTGCGTCTTCCACTTTGTCAACTCACATCACTTCACCGAAGTTGGACCTAGGCGTAACGCTTGTTATTCAACATATGATTCGATTTTTCGGGGTCCATCATCGTGAGTAACACTTGACCCAAACAAAGCTAATGGAAATCTGACGCATCCAAACCCGAGCAGTGTTTAAGCAGCGGAGGCCTATAACTATTATCATATGTCCAGCAGAAAACCAACATGGCAACCATATTATTTTGTCTGGGTGCCATGGTGGGTGTAGTCAAGCGACAAATGTAGGTGGGCTCCGGCAGTTGTCTGGCCAATGGGTGCACGTTTCAAAAAGTGACGCCAACAAGAACCACAACAATGACAGCAACAACAACCATGCGGAGGTCTTGTAGACCTGCGATAAAAATGAACTGGCTTATGTCCTCAAAGAAAATACAGTGCCTTCACAAAGTATTCACACCCCTTGACTTTTTTCGCATTTTGTTGTGTTATAGTCTGAATTTAAAATTGATTAAACTGAGGTTTGTTGTCACCGATAATTTGTTGTCACCGATGTGGGCACATAATACCCCATAATGTCAAAGTGGAATATTTTTTTTAGAAATTTTAAAAAATAATTAAAAATGAAAAGCTGAAAGGCTTCAGCCAATAAGTATTCAACCCCTTTACTATGACACTCCAAGTTGAGCTCAGGTGCATCCAATTTCCTTTAATCATCCTTGACATGTCTCTACAACTTGAATGGAGTCCACCTGTGGCCAATCCAATTGATTGGACATTATTTACATCATCATGACATGATTTTCATTCAAAGAGCTGGCTGTCTGACCAAACTGAGCAACCGGGCAAGAAGGACGTTGGGCAAGAACCCAATGGCCACCGACAGAACTACAGAGTTCCTTGGCTGAGATGGGAAAACCTACCAGAAGGCCAATAGTCTTTGTAGACCTTCACAAATCTAGGCTTTATGGGAGAGTCACCAGACGGAAGATACTTCTGAGAAAAAGGCACATGACAGCTCGCCTGGATTTTGCAAAAAGACACGTGAAAGACTGAGCATGAGGCAAAATATTTTGTGGTCTCATGAGATGAAAATTGAACACTTTGGCCTGAATATAAAGTGCTATGAATGAATGAATGATCGTTTTAAGGCCATTTTCCCCCGCTAGAGCAGGGGTTAGCTTGAATACAAAGTGCTATGTTGGGCGGAAACTGAGCACAGTTCATCACCCATCTTACACCATACCTACTGTGAAGCATGGTGGTGGCATAATCATGCTATGGGGATGCTTTTCAGTGGCAGTGACTGGGAGACTTGTACGGATAGAGGGAACAATGAATGTAGCCAAATACAGGCAAATTCTTGAGGAGAACCTGCTTCAGAGTGCAAAAGACCTTAGACTGTGGTGAAGATGTATGTTCCAACAGGACAATGACCCCAAGCATACAGACAAAGCAACACTGGAATGGCTTCAGAAAAAGAACATGAAGATCCTTGAGTGGCCCAGCCAAATCCCAGACTTGAATCCATTCGAGAATCTGTGGAAAGACTTGGATTGCTGCTCACCGACGCTCCCCATCCAATTGACAGAGCTTGAGCAAATCTGCAAGGAAGAATGTGAGAGCCTCCCCAAATCCATATGTGCAAAGCTGATACAGACACACGAAAGAAGACTCAAAGCTGTAATCGCTGCCAATGGTGCTTCTATGAAGTATTTACTCAGGGGGTTGAATACTTGTGTAAATTAGATATTTCTGCATTTCATTTTGAATTGATTTGTAAAAAATTCTAAAAAACATGTTTTCACTTTGTCATTATGGGGTATTTTGCATAGGTTGGTGACAAAAAAAATCTCAATTTAATCAATTTTTAATTCAGGCTGTAACACAACAAAATGTGAAAAAGTCAAGCGGTGTGAATACTTTCATGTGTTTCATTACGATTGTACCATCATATCCTGATGCTGTGTGGACTCTGCTTCCCTGCTGATGGACCTCTGGTAGCTTGTAACAGTTGCTGCATTTTTGCCTGAGGAAGAACTGCTGAAATCTATCTAGCTGGGTTCTTCCCAAAATCTTTCTAGGGCTCGGGCTAACTAGGAGCTAGGGCTAGGAGTTAAGGGAAGGAGCTATGACTCAGAGTTAGGGCTAGGAGTTAATGGAAGGAGCTAGGGGCTCGGAGTTAGGGCTAGGAGTTAAGGGAAGGAGCTAGGGCGAGGAGTTAGGGATCTTTGTTCCTTTCACATTTCTTTATACTTTTTCATATTTCTCTTTATTCATTATAATTCTTGTTTCTTATTTATTTCTCTTTCTTTATCTATCTGTCTTCGGAGAAGTGAATTCTTGCAGAATTAGTTGTTTCTGGAAGGTTCACTTGGCTGCGTCTGGATGGGTTTGAGGGTAGAGGAGTAGCGCTGAAACCCGAATCCTATCCAGGTTGATGACTCCATCTTTGCTCTTTACTTCTTTTTTTTGGTTCCTTCTGATTACTCCAATGCAGTATTTGGTTTTCTGTTTCATTCTGACGGTACTGTATATTAGATGGAGAAGACTAATTGTTAATTAGGTCAAAATGTTAGAGCAGTCATAGCAAATATAAATAGCCCTTTTTAGCCCATCCTCTGTGCAGAGTGACGGGCGGAGGGTTTTAAAAAATAGGTTCCGTGCTTCTTAATTTATTTACCATTTGAGCTTCAGTGTATCTGTTCAAGTCATTTTTTTTTTTACCAGTTCAGCTTTTGTCATCAAATTTTCAACAAACCTTTATTATGAGAATATGGAGAACCTGAATTTTAAAAATTTACTTTTTTTCGCTGTTTTCGTCAAATTTGTTGAGTACAAAGCGGATGTGGATGGGCTTTGCATTTTGGGATGCTTTCTTGTTTCATTACTCATACTGTTTGTGTAATGTAAAAACATTGTGTTTTCCTAGAAAGCAAGAATGGGCCTCAAAGGTACATCGTTCGGCTTCTGGAATACATGCCTGGAGTACCCTTAGCCAGGGTTGTTGTTCAATTGGACATGTTATACAAGCTGGGCAGTCTGATAGCATTCATGAACCTCACCTTGCAGGTACCATTCTGAATTACTGCAGCTACAAATACATTTTCACATAGAGTGTGCAATGAGTCGTGCAATAATCTTGCTAATGCTTTTTTGCATCCAAAAAATATTTATACATCCACTGACCAAGAACAGCGCCGGTGGGGTGCTTGGGGTGATGATGGGGCTGATGACATAGATGATTAATCTTAAAAGCCATTATTTTGTTGCATTGTTTGTGTTGCTGCATACTAAATACTATGAATTGAATGAATGAATGAATGATCGTTTTAAAGGCCATTTTCCCTGCTGGAGCGGGGGTTAGCCTTGCGGGCCCCATGACAATCATGGTTCCCTGTTTGAGGCAATGTTTTTATGGCCGGATGCCCTTCCTGACGCCAACCCTTGGTCGCCTCTTATGATGCGCAGGGATACGGTGTACCTATTCTAAATCGGGGTACACACCATGATCATTCATCCCAGCAAGCTGGTACTCAATTTGCCGACCTTGGAAGGATGACAGGCTGAGTCAACCCCCCTGGCATTAATTCAGCGATCGACCAGGATTCAAACCCAGGATCCCAAGCCGGCACCCTAACCGCTAAGCCAACATCAGGCTACTAAATACTATATAAAATGAATGAATGATCGTTTTAAGGCCATTTTTCCCCGCGAGAGCGGGGGTTAGCCTTGCGGGCCCCATGACAATCATGGTTCCCTGTTTGAGGCAATGTTTTTATGGCCGGATGCCCTTCCTGACGCCAACCCTTGGTCACGCTCTTACGATGCGCAGTATGAATTGATATAATATAATATACATAATAATGAATTTGTGTCCCAGTGATGGTGCATATGAAATGATCAGTTTCATTGGCATTGTAATATATCATGGGGCTGCATTGTGGTAAATGGAATGTGATTGCCAATAAAATATGATCACGAGAAGCCTTAATACTAGTTCAATGTCCAATAGTAGATAAAGTTCTGTTATACGGGAATATTTAATCAGAGCACATGACACAGGCTTCCCATCAAAGATACCACCTTGCTCCGCCTGGCTAACAACCTGGCACCACTTTCGTTGGTGCCCCCCTGCGGTCGCTTCTGCTACGGCCGACATCACTTTTTTTCTCGATTTTGGAAATCAACGATTTGGGAAGGTTTATCTCAGATCTGGTTGGAGATATTTAAGCTCGGAGTTATAGAAACCTACAGTTTGTTACAATATTTTCAACAACATTATCACTTTCACAATTTTACTGCATCAAGTATGTATTTATCAAGTATGTGTCTCTAAAAAATAGTTGGTTTTCCTATTTAGTGACAATTTGCAAATGCTGTTCAATTTCCAAGTCAATCGGATGAAAATTGACGGGTTTTTTTTAGATGAAAATTGATGATTTTGGAAGTTTGACATAGAGTTGACCCTGGACCTCAAAAATAGTTGGTTTTCCTATTTAGTGACAATTTGCAAATGCTGTTCAATTTCCAAGTCAATCGGATGAAAATTGACGGGTTTTTTTCGATGAAAATTTATGATTTTGGAAGTTTGACCTAGAGACGTTTCATCAAGCCTTCAAAATCGTTCATCTAGTAGTACCCAAGAAGGTCCATGATTGTCCAGAATACTGAACCCCAAATACCGCAGGCTTGGGATCCGAGGATCCTGAGTTTGAATCCCGGTCGATCGCTGAATTAACACCAGGGGGGTTGACTCAGCCCATCATCCTTCCGAGGTCGGCAAATTGAGTACCAGCTTGCTGGGATGAATGATCCCAGTGTGTACCCCAATTTAGAATAGGTAACCGAATCCCTGCGCATCGTAAGAGGTGACTAAGGGTTGGCGTCAGGAAGGGCAGCTGGCCATAAAAACATTGCCTCAAACAGGGAACCATGATTGTCATGGGGCCCGCAAGGCTAACCCCCGCTCTAGCGGAGAAAAATGGCCTCAAAACGGTCATTCATTGATTAATTTTCATTCACTGAGCCCCAAATACATTTCTTAGGAAAAATACTGCACCAAGAAGTTGTTGTTGTATTGCCCCAGGCAGTTCTGCGCACCAAGAACTTCCCAACAGGGCTAAAAGTGGCACTTTTTAGCTCAACAAGAACTGCTTTGACCTCTCCATATGAAATAACTGGCAGAATTTCAGAGTTAAACTGCTTACAGATGGTCAGGCATGTTGTCACCTATCAATTGCCATGAAGAAATAGTAGTCCCATGAGCTGGGAACAAAACTTATTTTCTAGACACATTTTCAGGTCTCAACTTGCAGTATCAAGCTCCAGATGAAAAACTGCCCAGCTGGGTCATTTCAGACCTCGGCTCCACCCATCGAAAGGCATTGCGTGCAAAACAGCCCGTCTCAAAGGAAGGTTTTGAATCATGTTATTTAAAATTATTATAAGGACCATTACACTCATGATATTTATTTTGAACGAGGAGGGGTACCCAATGTTGCATGGTGTGTACCCAGCATTGCCCGTATAATGTATGTTTGAAGTGCCTGCAATTCAGAAGCAACTACAGCCTTGTTGTTGTTGTTATTGGTTGGCCCAACAGACCTAAAACAATAAACAGACTTCCGGTGATCCAGATGGCCTAACGCTGGAATCCTGCTTATATTACATGGTGGCAGAAGTGATCTGCAAATAACTCCATCCATCTGTGCCTCTGAATCTGGTATCGAGGAGGGAGCACCATCCCATGTGCACTGTTGAGGAGGTTGTTGCAAGTATACCTAATGCCACAGTATTCTCAGTGCTTGACGCAAAGTCAGGGTTCCTACAAATCAAACTGGATGAGGAATCTTCCTCTCCGACGTGTTTCAATACACCATTCGGTTGGTATAGGTTGAGTATAGTTGAGAGAGAGGAAGACAAATGATGAATTGCGAAAGATGATGGGAATAGAGCCTGTGTTTGGTCATGTGTTGAGGAAGGATGAAAGTGACTGGTTGAGAAGAGTGATGGAAATGAATGTAGAAGGAAGTAGAGGACGGGGAAGACAGAGAAAGACTTGGCTGAAGGTGGTGGAAGAAGAAATGCGGGCAAGGGGGTTAACAAGGAGAGATGCAGAAAATAGGGCAAAATGGAGAAGATTGTCATGGGGACCGCAAGGCTAACCCCCGCTCTAGCAGGGAAAATGGCCTTAAAATTCCCATTGTTGTTGTTTGTATTCGGGTTGGTATAGGTGGCTTTGTCTTCCCTTTGGACTGAAATGTGCACCTGAAAAATTGCAGAGGATTATGGACCAGATGATTGAAGGCATAGATGGAGCATTCAGGATCATGGATGACATTCTTGTAGCTGGTCCAGATGTGGAGTTGTATGATGGAATCCTGAAAAAGGTCATTGAAAGAGCAACAAATTACAATCTGATGTTGAATCTGCAGAAGTGTAAAATCTGCCAGTCACAGGTAGTATTGGATGAGACTACAGAGTAGGATCTGTACTGCCTGCTGATGGATTATCTACTGATCCGGCCAAAGTAGAGGCAGTTCACAGTATGCCGATTCTGACTGATGAGGAAGATGTTAGAGGTTTCATCGGATTTATCAGGTATCTGTGAAAGTTCATCCCTCGGTTGAGTGATGAATTTGCTCCACTCCGACAGCTGCTGAAATCGGATGTTGAATATCAATTGCAACTGGCTCTAGCCAGAGTATTTGAGAGACTGAAGGAACTTTGCTGTCCACTCCGATGAGACTACAGAGCATGATCTCAAATTTCAGTAGAGAAGAGGGGAGGATATGCAGCTTCCAGATACCCTTTCTAGAGCCTACCTGCCAGATAGTCGATACTCGAGATTGGCTATGTGACAGACGAAATTATTAGATTTTGCTGAAGATCCGGATCTGTATCTGAGAATTTTTTAAAGTAATTCTTCACCCGTGAGAGATCGGGCAAAAACGAAAAATAGCACGATATCTCAAAAAGTTATGGACGAGTTATGACTAAGCTTGGTGGACGAGTTGGTTCGGTGACAAGAACAAGCCGATTCACTTTTGGTTCAGGTCCGAATCCAGATCCAACCCATCAGTGGGATACAAAACGTTAACTGTTCAGCCTTGCGGAGGTATGCTCTCTGCAATTGCTGTTCTAGTGAATCTCTCTTTCCTATTCTTGAGCTGGAATAACCTAAAGCAAAACACATTCACTGTCTATCCTGGGTTTGAATCGTGGAGCAGCTTCAAATTATTATCCTGGTGTTTCACTGGCAGGTCGAGGCAACAATGTGTGCATCGTCCCTCAGTAAAGATGGGTGTCCCATCTGCTGGCATTGGTTGGTGGATGTTAACGATCCCACGGTGTCCTTCATGAAGAGTAGCCGAGCTATTGCTGGCACCTCGGCCAAATTCTGCCATGACTTGCTGTCTCAGAGTGGTAACCTGTCCAGTGTTGTCAAACTAGCCGAGAAACTGCTTTGGCAGAACCTATTCTCTGTGTAGAGCATGGTCAAATAATTTCCTATTCTTGAACCAATTATCATTACACATGTGTCAAATGCTCTTCACTGTGACGATGTCAAGAATGTGATATTAGACCAATTGACTTGGTCTAACATCACAGACCAATTGTCCAATTGATGACCAAATGCTCTTGTTAGACCAATTGTCCAATTTTTGTTCCGATCTTCGATTTTGTTCAAACTTGTCACAATAACAGTACATGATGATATACACGTGCACCTCACTTTACTTTGAATTTTATCAAATATGGCCGACTGGTAGACAGGCGGCCATTTTAGTTGTAAAAACAAACCCGTTATTGAACTCATCCTCAACCATTTCTCAGACATGCAGTTACCGATATTGTTTTTTGAGATCAGATCCAAGATGGCCAACTGGCAGCCATTTTATTACTTAAATGTATCCCCAACCATTTCTTCAACATGCATGATCCGATTTTGTTCAGGAATTGGCACAAAGACCATACATGAGAGTATACATATGTAGAACATTTTGTTTTGTAATCCGACCTAAGATGGCCGACTGGCAGCTTTTAACTCCTTACGGCAAAATTACTAATACCACAGGGGCTATGACATTTCATGTCTTTTTCTCCTTGTTTTCCAAACGTATTACATGGCAACTTCCAGATATATTTTCAATGACAAATTTTAAGCAATAGATTGCACGTGGTATCCACCAATTGAGATTGATTTGAGATGTTACTGCACATTTAGTTTCGCAGGTTAATTCCCTTGTCTTCTTGCACATAGGACTTCAAGCCATCCTCACAAAACTATTTTGATCATAATTCCTTGTGGAATACTTCTGACCTACTCAAGATAATACCACTTTTGAAGTTTCTTGATGGGAATCCAATACAGAAACTGGCACATGATGCGTTGAAAGTCTGTACGTCCAGCATCCTGCCCAAGCTTCCACACTTCCGTTCAGGTATAGACATGCTGTATTGTAAAGCCAAACATACTGTTACGTGGAAGTGGGGGGATCCATAGATAGGTGGTGCTCAGAATAGTATGTACTGCATGCTCAAGTATGCTAGAATTACTCATGTATTAGATATCTGGCAGAGGCGAGTCATATGGAAATATGTGCATTGATGAGGGCAGTGATTGTAAACCCAAGATACTTAACTCCTGCATATAATCTCTGTAATATGTAGTAATATGTAGCAGCTCCTGTACAGACAAGGCCAGGTGGAAACTTTGAGAGTGAAAGGCACACAGAAACCACAACGTGCTTATAATGAAATGGACAACATTGCAGACCGTTTGTCCAGAGAACTGCAAGCGAACACTAATGAGCAGCTACACTGCAGGGCAGGGCAGGACAGCCAGAAATATGGCACTGCCCACAGGCAGCGGGCAGCTAATTGGACCAGTCACATGTTGGAAAAGAGGTCCTATAGGTGGTAAGAGTCGTGTCCGCACATGTGCGTGACAGATTTGGGTTTCTTCATGAAGACTGAAACCAAGGAGGGCAGTGAAACCAAGTACTGAACTCAGAGAAACATGGAGAGACACAAACACCATTTCCCCGCCATCGCGGCATCCTCTTCTCTTCCCTCTTCCGGGTCTCTTTCGGAGCAATATAATGAGGCAAATTGTCCATGAAAATCCCTATCCATTGGATGCAGGCAAAACTTGTGTGTCAGAGTTTATGAATCTAGGGATAAAATCAAGTGCTTAAAATTGTTACTGAAGATCATTGCAAAACTCAAGGGAGAAAAACGAGAACATGCAGTATTAGTGCCGAATGCTCACATGGCCGAAACAAGTGAAATAGGGTTCAAATCACTTGCTTTGGTACACAGATTATGAAAATGATAGCTGATCAACAAACCGGGACTTAATATGTTCTTCAAATTTCGTTTATGATCAAAACAAATATTCTCAAACATTCTTCCAAATTTGCAGGTCACACATCCAAGTGTGTATCGTATTTCCTAGAATAATCACCTCCTTCAAATAAGTGCTGCTCTCATTAAAAGCCCCTCTATAAATCCCCCGAATTAGTAAGCTTCCAGAAAACTAGAAATCCCCTGAATTAATAAGCTTCCAGAAATCTAGAAATCCTCCAAATTAATAAGAAATCTCTAGAAATCCCCTGAATTAATAAGAAATCTCTAGAAATCCACTGAATTCATGAGTCCGGAAATATAGAAATCCCCTGAATTAATAAGAAATCGTTAGAAATCCCCTGAATTAATAAGTTTCTGGAAATCTACAAATCCTATGAATTATTAAGAAATCTATAGAAATCCCCTGAATTAATAAGAAATCTTTAGAAATCCCCTGAATTAATAAGCTTCTGGAAATCTACAAATCCTCTGAATTAATAAGAAATCTATAGAAATCCCCTAAATTAATAAGAAATCTCTAGAAACCCCCTGAATTAATAAACTTCCGGAAATCTAGAAATCCCCTAAATTAATAAGCTTCCGGAAATGTAAAAATCCCCTGAATGAATAAGAAATCTCTAGAAATCCCATGAATTAATAAACTTCCGGAAATCTAGAATTCCCCTAAATTAATAAGAAATCTCTAGAAATCCACTGAATTAATAAGTGTCCGGAAATCTAGAAATCCCCTGAATTAATAAGAAATCTCTAGAAATCCCCTGAATAAATAAGCTTCCGGAAATCTAGAAATCCCCTGATTTAATAAGAAATCTCAAGAAATCCCCTGAATTAAAAAGAAATCCCCTGAATCAAACTCCCGGGAATCGAGAAATCCCCTGAATTAATAAGAAATCTCTAGATATCCCTTGAATAAACAAGTTTCCAAAAATCGAGAAATCCCCTGAATTAATAAGCTTCCGGAAATCAAGAAATCCCCTGATTTAATAAGAAATCTCAAGAAATCCCCTGAATTAATAAGAAATCCCCTGAATCAAACTCCCGGGAATCGAGAAATCCCCTGAATTAATAAGAAATCTCTAGAAATCCCTTGAATAAATAAGTTTCCAAAAATCGAGAAATCCCCTGAATTAATAAGAAATGTAAAGAAATCCCCTTAATTAATAAGCTTCTGGAAATCTAGAAATCCCCTGAATTATTAAGAAATCTCTAGAAATCCCCTGAATAAATAAGCTTCTGGAAATCTAGAAATTCCTGAATGAATAAGAAATCTATAGAAATGCCCTGAATTCATTTTTTAAATCTCTAGAAATCCCCCGAATTAGTAAGCTTCCAGAAAACTAGAAATCCCCTGAATTAATAAGCTTCCAGAAATCTAGAAATCCTCCAAATTAATAAGAAATCTCTAGAAATCCCCTGAATTAAAAAGAAATCTCTAGAAATCCACTGAATTCATGAGTCCGGAAATATAGAAATCCCCTGAATTAATAGGAAATCTTTAGAAATCCCCTGAATTAATAAGCTTCTGGAAATCTACAAATCCTATGAATTATTAAGAAATCTATAGAAATCCCCTGAATTAATAAGAAATCTTTAGAAATCCCCTGAATTAATAAGCTTCTGGAAATCTACAAATCCTCTGAATTAATAAGAAATCTATAGAAATCCCCTAAATTAATAAGAAATCTCTAGAAACCCCCCTGAATTAATAAACTTCAGGAAATCTAGAAATCCCCTAAATTAATAAGCTTCCGGAAATGTAAAAATCCCCTGAATGAATAAGAAATCTCTAGAAATCCCATGAATTAATAAACTTCCGGAAATCTAGAATTCCCCTGAATCAATAAGAAATCTCTAGAAATCCACTGAATAAATAAGCTTCCGGAAATCTAGAAATCCCCTGATTTAATAAGAAATCTCAAGAAATCCCCTGAATTAATAAGAAATCCCCTGAATCAAACTCCCGGGAATCGAGAAATCCCCTGAATTAATAAGAAATCTCTAGAAATCCCTTGAATAAACAAGTTTCCAAAAATCGAGAAATCCCCTGAATTAATAAGCTTCCAGAAATCTAGAAATCCCCTGAATTAATAAGCTTCTGGAAATCAAGAAATTCCTGAATTAATAAGAAATCTATAGAAATCCCCTGAATTAATTTTTTTTATCTCGAGAAATCCCCTGAATTAATAAGCTTCCGGAAATCTAGAAATCACCTGAATTAATAAGAAATCTCTCGAAATCCCCTGAATTAATAAGCTTCCGGAAATCGAGAAATCGCTGAAATTAATAAGCTTCCGGACATCTAAAAATCCCCTGAATTAATAAGAAATGTCTCGAAATCCCCTGAATAAATAAGCTTCTGGGAATCTAGAAATCCCCTGAATTAATAAGAAATCTTTAGAAATCCCCTGAATTAATAAGCTTCTGGAAATCTACAAATCCTATGAATTAATAAGAAATCTATAGAAATCCCCTGAATTAATAAGACATCTTTAGAAATCCCCTGAATTAATAAGCTTCTGGAAATCTACAAATCCCCTGAATTAATAAGAAATCTATAGAAATCCCCTGAATTAATACGAAATCTCTAGAAATCCCCTGAATTAATAAACTCCCGGAAATCTAGAAATCCCCTAAATTAATAAGCTTCCGAAAATGTAAAAATCCCCTGAATGAATAATAAATCTCTAGAAATCCCATGAATTAATAAACTTCCGGAAATCTAGAAATCCCCTGAATTAATAAGAAATCTCTAGAAATCCCCGGAATAAATAAGCTTCCGGAAATCAAGAAATCCCCTGATATAAGAAATCTCAAGAAATCCCCTGAATTAATAAGAAATCCCCTGAATCAAACTCCCGGGAATCGAGAAATCCCCTGAATTAATAAGAAATCTCTAGAAATCCCTTGAATAAATAAGTTTCCAAAAATCGAGAAATCCCCTGAATTAATAAGAAATATATAGAAATCCCCTTAATTAATAAGCTTCTGGAAATCTAGAAATCCCCTGAATTATTAAGAAATCTCTAGAAATCCCCTGAATAAATAAGCTTCCAGAAATCTAGAAATCCCCGGAATTAATAAGTTTCTGGAAATCTAGAAATTCCTGAATTAATAAGAAATCTATAGAAATCCCCTGAATTAATTTTTTAAATCTCGAGAAATCCCCTGAATTAATAAGCTTCCGGAAATCTAGAAATCACCTGAATTAATAAGAAATCTCTCGAAATCCCCTGAATTAATAAGCTTCCGGAAATCTAGAAATCGCTGAAATTAATAAGCTTCTGGAAATCTAGAAATTCCTGAATGAATAAGAAATCTATAGAAATGCCCTGAATTCATTTTTTAAATATCGAGAAATCCCCTGAATTAATAAGCTTCCGGAAATCTAGAAATCACCTGAATTAATAAGAAATATAAAGAAATCCACTGAATGAATGAGCTTCTGGAAATCTAGAAATCCCCTGAATTAATAAGCTTCTGGAAATCTAGAAATTCCTGAATTAATAAGAAATCTATAGAAATCCCCTGAATTAATTTTTTTTAATCTCGAGAAATCCCCTGAATTAATAAGCTTCCGGAAATCTAGAAATCACCTGAATTAATAAGAAATATAAAGAAATCCACTGAATGAATAAGCTTTTGGAAATCTAGAAATCCCCTGAATTAATAAGCTTCTGGAAATCTAGAAATTCCTGAATTAATAAGAAATCTATAGAAATCCCCTGAATTAATTTTTTTAATGTCGAGAAATCCCCTGAATTAATAAGCTTCGGGAAATCTAGAAATCACCTGAATTAATAAGAAATCTACAGAAATCCCCTGAATTAATTTTTTTATCTCAAGAAATCCCCTGAATTAATAAGCTTCTGGAAATCTAGAAATCCCCTGAATTAATAAGAAATCTCTAGAAATCCCCTGAATAAATAAGCTTCCGAAAATCTAGAAATCTCCTGAATTAATAAGAAATGTATAGAAATCCCCTGAATTGATAAGCTTCCGGAAATCTAGAAATCCCCTGAATTATTAAGAAATGTCTAGAAATCCCCTGAATAAATAAATAAGGGGGAACAAACACCACAAACAGATTTGACCATATGCCACCAGGATTTGGAGGAGGGAGACAGGTTTGAGAGTTCAGTCTTGAGAGTAGAGAGATATTGTTTACTGGCTCTCCTGAGGGTAGACACACTTGTTCCGAGCTTTGTGAAAGGAACTGAGATTGCCTTCAGTTGGATTTGCCTTCCATGAGGCAAAGGCAAGTTGTTTCAGGGCAGCTGCCTCACCACAAGATTCCGTGTACCATGGACAGGAGGAAGGGTATGACAACTGAAGACGAGATGGGATAAATCTGTGCATGAGAGAGAGCAGTTTACTTTGAAAGAATTCCCAGGAAGAGTTGATGTCAGAGGCAGTGGAGATGGCAGATCAGTCCAGATGATTGATGGCTGCTTGAAGACCGTACCAGGCGGCCTGAGTAAAATGCCAGACTCGTCGACGCTGAGGAGGCTCTCTGAGAATGGCCAGAGAGATATCCACTTTAACAAGGAAATCATCAGAAGAACCGATTGGAGAAGAAGAGCAGCAGACATTTGCTGGGAAGTTTGTCATAACCAAGTCTAGAAGAGAAGACGTGCCGTTGACTGAGATCCGGGTCGGGAAATTGACAGTTGTGTCAGTCCCAGTGAGACGCAGAAGTCCTTTGCAGAGGTGCCGTGGCTGGTGAGAGAGGTACCCACACCCAGCCAGCTGGCATCATGACATGATAAGGAAAAAGCTCAACGTTAGTTGCTTTCAATAAAAAATGCAAACAAACTCTTCCAGTTTGTTGTGCAATTCTTCTGGTACTGCCCTCTGTTTCCAAGTGATGTGAAGGCTTCCACAAAATGCTGTGCTGCATCAGCAATTTCAGTGGTTTAGCCTTTTCTTCACCAGCAAAAGCAGAATTAGAAAGCATGCATCCCAATCAGAGATGTGAAATATTCCTGTCTATAAATTTGAGAATGCAATTATGGCAATAGGCCTGACTTTGTCTTATTGATTTCCAGCAGGCCAGCCCAGGCAGCGCTGCTGATTGATGACCACAGCGTCTCAAACTCATCAAGATGACTCTGTCCTGAGAGAGATGGCGATGGCGATACTGAGATGGATGGGAGTGCCGGAAGCAGAAGTTAGGTTGGTGGAAGGGATGTGCAAGAGAACGAAAGGAAGAGTTTTGGTTGGTCCGGGGATGTCTGAGGAGTTCAGTGTGAACATCGGTTTGAGGCAAGGAAGCTCTCTCAGCCCACTCATGTTTATTATGGTGATGGAGCTGATAAACAAGAAGGTGAACATGAGGTGTAGTATGGGGAGGATGTTGGATGCGGACGATCTGGCGGGTGTGGTGGGGAGTGAGCGAGAGGTGCAGGAAGTACAGGAGGAGTGGAAGAAGCATTTGGGAAGCATGGGCTGAAGACGAATATGGAGAAGACTGAGGTGATGTGGGTCAGACAGCAGAGACAATGAATGAATATCAAGTTGGAGGGGAAGGAGACCAGACAAGGAAATAGGTTTGAGTATCTGAGGGGAACAGTGACCGGGGATGGCAAGTCCGAGGCAGAGGTGCAGAGGATGATTCAGGGGGTGTGAATGCATAGAGGAGGGTGGAGGGTGTAATGGCAGACAAAAAGATGTGAAGGAAACTGAAAGGGAATTTGGTTATGTCATGTGTAATGCCAGCCTAACTTTAAAGTCGAGAAACGCAGGCACTGACAGAATGACAACAAAGGCTGCAGGTATGCGAGAACAACTGGGTCAGGGTTATTGTGGGAGTGAAGAGGGTGGATAGAAGGAAAATGGATGAACTGAGGGAGGAGATTGGTGTGCAGATGAGCTTGATGCAGAGATTGGTGAAATTCTGGCTGAGATGGGCTGGACTATTGGTGCGGATGGGGGAAGAAAGGATGGCAAATAGAACAGGTAGTTTGAGGGAGCGAGGTAGGAGGAAAAGACGTAGACCGCAGTCGAGATGGAAGGATTGTGTGAGGAGGGATACCAATAAGGTGGGGGTGGTTGGAGAGTGGAGAGAGTTGGCTGAGGACAGAGGGAAGTGGAATCGTATCATGATCAAGGCAGGGCAGAAGAAGCTTGGTATCATTGGACCTCACCACTTATAAAGGACAGAGGAGAAGGAGAAGATTTTGATTATACGGGTCTTTGACCCCTTGCCCAATTTCATGTGTGCCTTTGTAAGCAGATAACTGTACCCAAAAAGTAATATGAAGACATTTATCATCAGCATGAATAACTATCATCAGCCTCTATGATAGTTCAATGTCTTCGCTCCGCTCTGGCTATAAGGAAGCTGCCCCTGTCCCACCCTCGGTCTAAAATCAGCCCACAAACGAATTCACAGACTTTAAAACCATGCAGGTCTTCTGCATGCAACAGTAAATCAAACAAAATTGTATCGTACATCTTTTTCATGCTGTACTTACTTCCTCTCATTTCCATATTTCCACTTAAAATCACCCAAAATAGCAACACATTCTCGCAACTTGCAATTAATCAAAATATCATCTCAAATATTTTGCATTGCTAAAGCTGTGGTTTCCCAAATTCTAAATAGTGGCATGTACAAAATCAGCTTAAATACACTTTGAACGAGCAGGGAAGGGTACATCCAGAAATAGGGCGATTCCCCAAGAAAGTGACCGGAAATGGGAGTCCATCATATATTTTTCATAAATACAGTAGTGCAAGCATCATATGGCACATTTTTCATTTATTTCGGTGAAATGAGAATTCACACTAAAAATATGGATGACAGACGAGTAGGACTTTCGTTTAGTGAATAAGACATGTGATTAGGAGTCTGTAAGTGAGAGGATCTAAGTTAGGAAGAGAAAGGCAACGATAATTGAGTGTTATAGGCTGCACCAGTGCACCATGCTAGTGTGGCCCACTGCACTCAGTTCAGACTCAACAATGGACTGGGAGCCACAGGTCCTGGTGCTGGTTTGACACATCTCTTAATTACTGGTGCTGTACCTGCTGATGTGATGTGTTCTTTCTTTTACAGGACCTATTCATAGCGACCTCAATGATGGCAACATTCTCGTGGAAGAATGTACAGAAGACGTAAACCAAACATCACATACGAGCCTCGTTCACAGTCCCAAGATTTGTCCCACAAGCAAGAATTACAACATCTCAGGCATCATCGATTTTGGCGATTTCACCCCTGGCTATTACGTGTCAGATTTAGCTTTACTTATGGTTTACATGATGTTGAATCATCCAGAGAAGATTGTGGTGGGTGGACATGTTATGGCAGGCTATGAGAGTGTGATGCCCCTTACAGGTGAGGAGAAAGATTCCCTCTTCTTCCTTGTTGTCTCTAGAATAGTGATTTCGATTGTTTTAACCCACCGCAGAGCAGAAATGTCACCAGAGAATACAAAGTTTCTGCTCAGACACGATGGGGCCCTTTCGAGCATTCTTAAGGAGCTCTGGGAAGCTGGAAAAGAAAAAGTAGAAAAACTGTGGTTTGATGTGGCTGATTTGTACTCCACAACATGTCAAACAAGTTAAACTAGGTTGTAAAATTGCTTGTTACGAGCAATAAACACGTAAATAATCACAGATGTTTAAACTGTCATTTTATGAATATGAACCAGGTGTAGGTTTCATGCATCTTTTGCTTATGGACTTTTGATTTCTTATGGATTTTTTTTATTGATTTACAGATTTTTGATTGCTTATGGATTTTTGATTTCTTATGGATTTTTAAAATTGATTTACAGATTTTTGATTGCTTATGGATTTTTGATTTCTTATGGATTTTTTTATTGATTTACAGATTTTTGATTGCTTATGGATTTTTGATTTCTTATGGATTTTTTATTGATTTACAGATTTTTGATTGCTTATGGATTTTTGATTTCTTATGGATTTTTTATTGTCATGTATGTTTAAAGTGCTGGCAATCTGAAGCTGTTTTGTTGTTGTTGTGGAGAGTTGTTGTTGTGGTTTGCCCGATGGACCTGAGAAGACACTTCCGTTTCCTGATGGCCTAAAGTTGGACTCCTGCTTTTCTTCCACGAGCACATATATTCATCCCCACCACTGACGGGAAAAGCAAGCAAATGTGTCAGGCCCCAGTGACGGGAAAGTTGAAATTAATTCATTAATTTAAATTATTTCATGCACTTTAAAAAGGTTCATTGTGTTGTGCTCATGGGCTCACACAGAGTCAAAGCTCTGAGCTACTTATCCCACCCATTGCAAAATGGTGGTGCAACATTGGGTGGTGAAGGTTCAATTCCTTTAAAAAGAGGACAAAATTTCCTGGTGCAAAATAAAATTTGGCATCAGCATTATTCATGCCTGTTTTCCTGTCATTTCAAAAGTGAATGTTGAGCATCCTTAAGGATCTCTGGGAAGCTGAAAAAGAAAAAGTAGAAGAAGTGTGGTTTGGCGTGGCCGATTTGTACTCTACAAAACGTCAAGCAAGTTAAACTAAGTTGTAGAATTGCCTGTTAAGAGTAGTGATCACTAACAAGAACGACAATCCGGTAGAGCGCATATATCCGCCAGGCTGGACAGTTTGCATTTTGAATCCCACCGATAGGCTGGATTCACATCCGGACCTGAAGCAAAATCTAATCGAGTTGTTCTTGTGACATAACCAAGTAATCCACCAAATTTTGTCACAGGCTGTCCATAACTTCTCGAAATATCATGCTATATTTCATTTTTGGCCTTATAGTCCCATAGGCCAGAAGTAACAAAGAGAAGCTGATACCTTGATTATTTGTTGGTAACAAAGGCAGGTGGATGCCTTTTTTGTGGCATGGCTGTAATAAATTCCTGTCATGATAAGATCTATATCTATCTATAATTCCAGTAATCTCTGTGTGTTTGTTTGTACGTTTGTACGTTTGTACGTTTGTTTGTTTGTCTGTGACCGCTGTTTCTCGACAACCACGGGTCCGATATACTTTTAACTTGCCAGGTATATTGCTGGGGACCCGAGGATGTGCCTTTTCAAGGTTTCATATTAATCGGACAATTACTTACCGAGCTATGTCCAAAAAACGATTCAACCAATCAGAGAGCAGCGAACTATCGCGTGTGCCGAACGTGGCGGACACACTCTGCCTCGGATGGCACATTTGAGAGCGTATTCATTTATTTCACGTTTGCAAACTATGTTGGCGCTATGTTGGCGTTAAACTATGTTTTAAAACTAATAAAAACCATTTCATGTAAATAGAGGGGGGGGGGGGGGGGATTGTCACTGTACTCGCACGAGCAGATGGCGGAAGTGCCTGACCGCCAAGTGAAGTCCGAGCAACTCGCGGTCGAAGGTACTGTAACGGCGTTCGGGCGGGCGAAGCTGCCGGCTAAAGAACGCCAGCGGTTGCCAAGCTCCGTTTTAAAACTAATAAAAACCCCGGGGGGATTGTCACTGTACTCGCAAGCCGTTCGCCGTTCGCTTTGGCGTTGCGAATGGACCAAAACATTTCATGCACCAAACCATTTCATGTAAAGCGTTCGCCGTTCGCTTTGGCGTTGCGAATGGACCAAAACATTTCATGGACCAAACCATTTCATGTAAATAGAGGGGGGGATATAATTTTAGATATAGATATAGTACGGGCATGCCCTAGTATAATGAATGAATGATGTGATGATGCTCGGGTGAGAAGACCCATTTTAAATTTGCTTGTTGCAGATGTATGCACACTTGCTTTCAGATCCCACCCTTCCTTCAATTCAGTAATTACGTTTGAGTATCCTCTCAAAGTTTAGACCCGTGGAACACTTTGCTGAATGCAGCCCGAATAAGAAAATATGCCCCAATGTTGGACCTGGTGAAGACTTACTGGATGGAGAAATCCCACGAGTTAACTATCATTGAAAATACCTCAATATTCTCACCATGAAGAGACTTCTTAATGCCATCAGTACAAACCAGGAAAAGACAGACGAGTCAGAAAATAATGCCAGATCTAGGAAATCATCCAGGCAAGGATCAAGAGCTGCGAGCATATGCCAGCATCAGAAATGCAGCTATGAAGAAAATTGATAGTAGCTTGCTTACTGTGATCAGCATAGACCTCTTAGCTGCAGAAGGCCTGCACAGGGTAAAGATAATGAAACACATCAAGTTTCAGGACAGTGTCCTGAAATGGCAGCATAACTGTCCCAAATATTTCCATACACACAGCATTAAGATGATTACCCCATCGCACCACTGCGTAACATCCATACTGGGTCCATGTAGCAAAGGAAAACCTACCATAAAAACTCGACCCAGATGTTAGTTAGTCCTTTTGTATATCACTTCCATTTAGTAACACAAATATTCCCTATCAGGGGGAGTTTCCTGGATGAGAGTTGTCATGCTTTCAGCAGCAAAGCTTTTTGAAAATGGAGAAATGTTCTTCCGGGTCAAGGATTTTCCCATATGTTCGGTGAATCTACAACTGATGCTTCAACCTCATTAAAGCTAAATTTTCCAAACTTGATTTGTCATGTTTTTCTGGTATACTGTATCTTCATCCCTGTGTTGCTGATGTATTTCCGTGTTAAATGGCACGGTATTTTCTCAACGATTCTTCACTATTGAGAGATTGGGCCAAAAATGATATGTAGCATGATATTTCAAAAAGTTGTGGACGAGTTGTGACAAAACTTGGTGGATGTGTTGGTTCGGTGACAAGAACAAGCCAATTCGATTTTGGTTAAGGTCCACATCCAGATGTGGCCCATCAGTGGGATATAAAATGAAAACTTCAGTTTGTCAGAGGTATGTGCTCCACCAAGTGCCATTCTAGTTGGTTCTGTATTTGTCAAATTAGTTTCCGTGTTTTTCAAGGCCTACTTTAGCCGCTCCTCAGATAGCAACTGTGAAAATTGCATGTACCTTTTGACTCTGTATTACTCGTTTTGCTTCTTTCTTCCCAAATATTTTACTTCTTCTTCCTCAACGTCATCGTTTCACCTCACTTCAAAAAAAAGAAAAACAAATAAAAACAAGACCGATAGTCCATTAACAGCGTAGCTGGGCTTGGATCTGCTGAGTGGTGATCCTGTCATGTGACCAGATCCTCAGCTCTGATTGGTGGACGTTTGTGAGGGACATACATACATATACCGGACAGACAGACAAATGCTGTTCCAGATGGCATTGCCTTACAGGCTATGCCGTAAAAATATGGCTGCCGAACCACATGACAGATGACGTCATCAATTTTTTTTTTCTCGACCAATGTATTCCTAGATCATGCTCAAGAAGTTTCATACTGATCGGATCAAGCGTTCTACTTGTCGATTTATGACATCATAATGCCCCAGAATCCCACCCACTCATACTTTCCCCCTACACGCTGCCCCATAAATCCTTTCCCTCACGGTGCCCCCACAAAGCACAAAGCCTTCACTGCCCACCACAATCCTGCACCCTCCCAACGCCTCTTGCCCTGTCCCTAACTAGGTGTACCTCAAACATCCAAGATCTCCAGTCCAACCTCACAGATCTTTCACTCCATTCCGCTGCCGATAAACCGGACATCGATGTTTGACAGAATCCTTCCTCCCACAGGACATCCTTGACTTCTTTGCATCTCTCCCCTGGAAATGTCCCCTCCGATTTGATAGGCCTCAACCCTGAACCAGGGTTGCACTTTACATCACGAACTCAATCTCTTTGTTGCCCTTGTACTGACCTTACACCTGCCAACCCCCAGGAGTACATTTGGATGTGACCTCCCATCCACTCCCACCTCTTCCTTATCTATGTGTTGGACTGTCCTCCAAACTGACAACTCCATCTACCTCTCTCCCTCTCATATGTGGTGATTTCAATTGTCACCATGCAAATTGAATAGGTGTCAGTACCATTCTCACCAGCCATGGCACTTCAGCAAAGTACTTATGTGACTCCATGGGACTGACTCAATCTGTGAACTTTCCAACCTGGATTTCTCCCATAGCTGATGACTCCATCCTCTGCCATGACATCCCTCATCCTCCAGACAGACAGACAGCAGCCTCTTTAACCCTCTCTTCAGACCTTGACAAAATCATAAACTGGTCAAACAATGTCTTTCAATCCAGTCAAATCTCACACTTCTCTCCAAAAGGACCGCATGACAAATCCCCCATATACTCTGGAAGTTTACTCCCTCGAACTCCTGGAAACACCGTCAGCCATGATTTTTCTTGCAAAATCCACACTTCAAAGTTGTCCTCCAAATCCAGTCGCTGACTGGGCATCCTGCAGCGTACAAAGTCCTTCCTTGGCACACCTGAACTCCGATCCCACTTAAAAGACCTTCATCCAGAGTTTGATGGAACACTGCTCTCCACCTGGGCTTGCGCCCCTGCCTCACACCTTGCTCAGTTTGATGCTGTGGAAACCAAGGCTTTCAATATTATTGGATTCTCCTGTGATTAAGCTGAGTCTATGGGCCTATTACTTTCCCATCGCAGACAGGTCGGCAGTATCTGTCTTCTACTGCTTATTTTTATTTTTTTTGTCTTGCACCCTCTGCTCTTTCCGTGCTTTGCCTCCTCTTTGCCCTCCCCTCCCCTCCGGCTTTTGCAGGGTGCACGTGGTCCTAAATGAACACCCTTATGGTGAAACTCCCCAAATCCAGAATCATTTGTTATTTCCTCTCCCTCTCCCATCCCCACTCACCTGTGGAACCAACTTCCACATTCTCTTCAATCTAATTTCTCCCTCCAAGTCTGCAAGACAGCTGTGCACCACCATCTTAAACCTTCCCCTACCTCCCCATTCAAAACCATGATTTTTCACTGCCCTCCCCTCAGTGCAGGTTTTTACTGCCCTCCATAACATTTGCCCTATTAAATGAGCAAATATACGCTTTGCGAAACACACAGACCATACTACAAGCTGACTACATTATAACTATGGATGCTCCCCTTCCACGTAACACTATCAGGTCAGCAGTAGAAGCACTCTCTGCTCTGAATGTAATGGTGATTTTTTTCAATGTAATCGGGTTTTGTCCAAGCAAATGTCAGCAGACACTTGACCAACACACGTTTATGAAGTCTCATCTTGTTCAAAGCTCAAACGCAAAATTAATTCACTTTGAAATAATCATGTACAATGCTATACAGAGAATCACTTCTGCTGAACTGTGTTTCTTGGCTGGGGATACAATCATAGATGGGTCGCTATTCCAACACAGGAATTTGGCCAGGGTGATGGCGATAGCTTGCCTACTCTTATCAAAGGACACCATGGGATCGTTACCGTCCATCAACTTATGCTGACAGACGATGCTCCCAGTTTAATGTCCGTTTGTTTACGGATGACAGTTTATAACTGGATCGAGATTTCAACCCAGGCTATACAGATCAGAGGTGTCTTTGAAATGGGAAAACAAATTAATGTCAATTTGCATTCATCTTCACAACACAAACATGCTTGATATCAACACAGCATTTGGAAATACAAAAACGTGACAAGGCACGAGTACAGCATGTCCGACTATGTCCGCGAACAGGCAATAATCAAAATTGGTATCGAATAATGCTGATACCAGAAGTGCAGCACCGTCATATAATAACAGGTTTAAGGAATACTTCATTCAATCCGAGTCCGACTCATCCACATCACTTTCTCCGAAACCAAACTTGTAATTATCAGCCAAGGAATTGAGGTTGTGCAGGGCATTTGAGAGGTCTTCCTGCTCCATTCCTGTTGCCATGGAACCAGCAAACCGTGTGGCCTCTGCACAAAGCTCCTGCAGGGAAGAGTGCAGGCCTGCTGCAGACTGTACGGCAGTCAGAGCTGACACCTGCTGCACTGCTGGATAGACACAGACAAATCAATACATCAATTTATTTCACACAAAGATAATTAATCAAATGACAGAATGCTTTGGTCACAGATGACTAAGATCCTGATGCACTTCAGTCATTGACCAGGTATCAAATAATCAAACTAAAGATTGTAATTATCTCAATGAAAATTTTGTACTTTTGACCCAGCTTTGATTTATTTGGGCTCACCAAAATGTTGAAGTTTGAACTCAAATTGAACAATAATTTGCAAAAGAGAGAATGTGCTGAATCACAAACCCCCAAGGGATCCTTCTAGCAACTGCAAAATAAACAAGTGTAGCTTAGCCAGGGGGTCACTTACAATGATCATTTAACGACCTTGGGTCAGTTACAAATAAAACTAGAACAGCACTCAGTAGAGAGCATACCTCAGCCTGGGTTGGCCATATCACTCAATGGTGAAGAATCACTTAAAAAAATTATACTAGCCGGATCCGGATCTTCATCAAAATTTAATCGATTCATCCTTGTCACATACGCAACCTGTCCAACAAGTTTTGTCCAAATCCATCCATAACTTTTTGTACCCTGCCATGTATTGTTTTTAGCCCCATCTCCCAATGGTGAAGAATCACTTAAGAAATTAAATAATTCTCATATTCGAATCCATATTCAGATCTTCACCAAAAGCGAATCGAATCGTCCTCGTCAAGACACCCAACCGGTCCACCAAGTTTCATCCAAATCCGTCCACAACTTTTTGAGATATCCCACTATGTATCGTTTTTGGCCGGATCTCCCAATGGTGAAGAATCATTTAAAAATTCTAGTAGCCATATCCGAATCTGGATCTTCACCAAAATCGCATCATTTCGTCCTTGTCACATACGCTACATTTCTGCCAAATTTCTTCCGAATCCGTCCACAACTTTTTGAGATATTTTGTTCACAAACAAACAAACAAACAAGCAGACAGACAAACGAACAGACAGGGATGAAAACATAACCTCCATCCACCTTTGGTGGTGGAGGTAAAAATTCATACTGATTGGATCAAGCATTATACTTGTTGAATTATGTCATAATGAAGACACCAATGACATCATTAAAATATCTTATTCCCCATGGGGAGTACTTGACAATGAGCCATGTTTCAATTTTTTCATTGAGCGGCTTCGGAGATAGAGAGGTGCAAGGTTTTTACAAGATGGCGTCAGTACCACGTGACCTATGATGTCATAATTATGAATACGAAAATTCCACAGGCGGAGGCGCTCCTATGGTAAAATTTTTTGTGTCAATCAGACCAACGGTTGCCGAGAAAATGAATTTTTAAAATGCAGACACGCACATACATATGCCAAACACGTACTGTTACGTATTTCCTCCCAAAACCCCGGTTACGGTGCACCTCAGAGTCTCGAGAGAGAACATGGCAGAAAGATGTATTATTTTGAGTGTTCTAATAAACCATGGTAAAACCACACCAATGTAATTGCAGAACAAAACAAGTAATTGTATTAAGAGCTCTCACGTACACAATAATAACACTATTAAAGAAAGTACACTGAAAATGTCACTTGCATCAAATGAACAATACACATGATGGTACCATCATTCCCCAATGCTCTCAAAGCAATAAACTTACGATATGCCAAACGTGAGTGGAATGTAACATTCCCCAAAGTCCGTGCATTAATCCACATGCTGGATGAAGTTCGAAGTCGTGCAGGACGGCAAGAAATAGGCAGGTATCAGTGCGAGTGCAGACGAAGAGTTACGAGGTGAGAGGTCGGGCAGCTGGCGGCATGGGATAGCATTCCCCCAAAACATGAGTGTAATCCACGCCTCACGTCCACCAACGATTAAGCCGATATGGAAAACCAATGGTGATCAACACAATGATGTCGATGTGGGAATCCCAATGACAAAACAAGATGCGCCAAAAGGATGGCCTCTGAGGACAAAATGGCGTATCGGCCTGTAATGGAGGCGCTTGGTCCCCCTCCACAATAACTCACGCTTGGTAATAAAACCTGACGCAGGTTTAATTGCAATCGCAATATGTGACGGCGTCGCGGGCAATCCCTTTCCCGGGAAGCCTCAAGTCGTTCACGACCAATGTCAAAAAAAGTCCGTTCGCAGCCTCGATGTGATTCACGGCTGTATCTCTCTCACGGCTGTATCTCTCTCATGGCCGTCTCTCTTTCTCTCTTTCTCTTTCTCTCTCTCTCTCTCTCTCTCTCTCTCTCTCTCTCTGCCGTGTTTTGTCTTTTTCCTCCACAAACATTTATTTTTACTTTTTACTAAAGTCATCTCCATTTCACACAAAAATCTTAACAATATTACCTGAAACTAAAAATCCTAACAGTATAGAATAACAACAAAGGCGGAAGTGACGGATCCGTAACAGCATGCACGCAACCGATTGCTTAAACCCACTTTTCGTTTTGCTCGCATAGGGTAACTCCAGCGAAATTGATGACGTGCCATCGTAATTCCCCATGCTTCCCACCGAAAGCAGAGTTGAAAGATGACAAAAAGTTCCACCAGGAATGACTCCTATATCAAATTTTGAGTTAAAAAAAAATCTTCTGTTTTGACCCCTGTAATCCTAAATCCCCACTCCCTGTGGCATGAACCAGGATCGAATCCCAAAACGCATTACATATTTAATGCGCTCCCAATGTTGATTGCACATACAAAGTTTCATTTTAAAATGTTTTAAAATGTGCACGTAAATGCATTATTCAATATTTTACCTTTTGACCCTGCCCTAGGTGGTCGAGATCGCGTAACAGACGCATAGACAGAGCCGATTACAATATCCCCGATTTTTAGCCGCGTCGCAGACGCTGCTCATAGAGTGCCCTCTGCTGTTGTTGTTGTTCTTCTTCTTCTTGTTCTTCTTCTTCTTGTTCTTGCAGAGAAGACAAAACCTCAAAGCTCCACCCATTCTGGGAACCATAGCTCCACCCATTTTGGGAGAGGCTTCATATAAACAAATATCCACAATTTTATTAACTCGCATAGCTTTGAGGCCTGTTTTGTAGGCCCGTGGTGTCTTCCTCTCTCACAGTTTTATTTCAAATCAAATTCGATATATCATTTCATTTTTCACAGTCGCTAACATAGTTTTAGACTCGGTTGAAAAAAAACGGGAAGAAAATCCGATGAAAGTTGCCCTTCATAGAACGAAATGAATTCTCAAAGGCCTGTAACTTCAAGTCCATTGAGATTTTTTTTTTAAATCGCGGCATGGTCAGTCATACACCGCCCGAAATAACAGACGGGAAAATGCCGAGATATATTAAAAATTCGTCCATTCGATGACAATCGTCACGATGAAATATTTAATTTATACGTCGTCACAATAATGTGGAGAGGAGCATAGCTTCGTTCACGTGTCGCCACACACGGGAAATTGCCGAGATATATATTTTTTAAATCGCGGCATGGTCAGTCATACACCGCCTGAAATAACAGACGGGAAAATGCCGAGATATATTAAAAATTCGTCGCCACACACGGGAAATTGCCGAGATATATTTTCACTCTGCACAAAAATAACATCAAGTAATCGAATCAATAGGAATGTCCTGTGCCTATAACATCGACGTTATAGGCACAGCTGCATCTAGGCATTGTGTAACATCGACACGGCTTTTGTTTTAATTAAAACTTTTTGTACTTGTTTTTCTTATAAAAGCATGGGGTAACAACAAGCCAGGCATTGTGACACATATTCGATTGCATTTTAAACAGACCCACAGATGAAATGTTCATATCGAGTCATTCCACGAAAAATCCCACAACTGCTCGGCCTATAAAGCCTACGTCTGTGGCTCAATGGAGTGTTGCTGCATCACATCTTGCTCTTGGAATCTAATGCTCTCACCAGTATTAGCACCTTTACAGTTGTGGCCAAAAATATTGGCACCCTTGCACTTTTTTCAAATAATGCACCATTTCTTCCAGAAAATTGTTGATATTAAAAAATATTTTGGTATCCACGTAAGTATTTCTTTGGTTTGCAGTGGAACAAAACAAGAAAAACTGAAAGAATTACAAAATGTTAGCTTAATTCCACACAGAAATCCTAAAATGGCCCAGACAATCTTTTTGGCACCTTTTAGAAGTTGTTAAAAAATAATTCGATTTCAAGCAGGTGATTCTCCTTTACTTTGGAATTTAACTCACCTATGGTGAGTTGCACGTGCCTGCAATATAAAAATCACTCATTCAACCAGTTTGAATAGAGAAAAGGAGTCATTCTGCTGTTTTGTGTCACCGTGTGTACCACAATGAGCATGGAGAAAAGAAAGAAAACCAGAGAATTGTCTGAGGAGGTTAGACACATGATTGTAGCCAAGCATGGACAATCTCAAGGCTACAAGCCAATCTCGAGAGACATTGATGTTCCTGTATCCACCGTACGCAATGTTATCAGGAAGTTTAAGGCCCATGGCACTGTAGCCAACCTCCCTGGACGTGGCCGCAAGAGAAAACTTGATCGAAGATTGCAGCAAAAGATTGTTCGAATGGTGAAAAAAGCACCTTGATCAACTGCCAAACAGATTCAAGCTGACCTTCAGACACAAGGTACGACAGTTTAAACTCGCACCATCCGTCACCAACTCAATGAAAGGTGGTTCTATGGTTGGAGACCCAGGAGGACCCCACTGCTGAGAAAGCCCGACTGGAGTTTGTCAAAACACCTGATCAAGCCAAAATCCTTCTGGGAGAATGTCCTGTGGAGAGATGAGATCAAATTAGAGCTTTTTGGTAAAGCACATCATCTCTATGTTTACAGGAAACAAAATGAAGATTGAAGAATGAAGAAATGAAGAATGAAGCCTTCAAAGAAAAGAACACCTTCCCCACAGTCAAGCATTGAGGCGGTTCAGTGATGTTTTGGGGTTGCTGTGCTGCCTCTGGCACTGGGTGACTTAATTGTGTGGATGGCATCATGAAATCAGGAGATTACCAAGGCATTTTGGAGTGCAATGTTCAACCCAGTGTCAGAAAGCTGGGTCTCCGTCGAAGGTCATGGGTCTTGCAGCAGGACAATGACCCTAAACACACTTCAAAAAGCACCCAGGAATGGTTCAACACAAAACGCTGGACTGTTCTGAAGTGGCCAGCAATGAGTCCAGATCGAAATCCCATTCAACACCTGTGGGGAGATCTGTAAACAGCAGTTGGGAGAAGGTACCCTTCAAATCTGGGAGAACTGGAGCAGTTTTCACAAGAATAGTGGGCCAAGCTGCCAGTAGAGAGGTGCAGGAAGCCCATTCATGGCTATGGGAAGCGCTTGACTGCAGTTATTCTGTCCAAATGCTGTGCTACCAAATATTAAGTCGAGGGTGTCAATAATTCTGTCAATGCCATTTCTTTTTATTTTCTGATTTAAAGGGATATATTAAGTTCTGAATCAAAAACAAAGGTTCTGTAATATTAACAGTGAAATAAAGAATTGAGGAGACCAAATACTTTTGTCAATTTCAACTTGTTTTTAGAGAAAATTGTGAGTTATTTGAAAAAATGTGCAAGGGTGCCAATATTTTTGGCAATGACTGTATATAAAGGTCATTGTGATGCCAATTCGTGGACACTTTGTGAGAAAGAAATAGAGGAAATGGTAAACTTTTTGGCAACACAGCAATTTTATTGCCTCGAAAGCATAAATGTTTAAAATAAAACCAACCTGTAGCTGCTGATCTGGTCTCCTCTGCTAGGTAGCCATTCTGGTCAATGGATGAAGAAAATATGTTTGGGAATGGAGTTTTTACGTTGATTGGTGTTTCAGCCAACAGCACCGAACTAAAAGGCAAACACATTATGGAAGGAGTTACATCATTCCTTACTCATATAAAAGTTCAACAAAACACTTTCATTTCCAGTTTGGCTTTCACTGCTTATTGTGAAAGTGATCCGAGTCCAAAACTGAATTAAGATTGAAAAGTCATTGCTGTTTTACACATGAAAGAAAAACATTTTATTCTAGCACCGTATGACTGCAGTTGTCATAATAATTGTACACTGCTCCTTTCTTATGCCATCTCCGGGCGCTACATGACGTCATCGCCGGGCACCAAAAAGAACGCACGCTGAAGGGAATACTCAGTTTTCACTCCGGTTTCTTTCTTTCTTGTTGTTTCCTTGTCTGGGCGATATCTCAGCCATCCTTTGAACTAGGAAGCTGCAACTTTGGCACAATAGTGAGCAAGTACTTTGGTAAAAACAGTATTTTTTGTTTTTTGATTAATAAATTAATTACTTAATTATTATCTTAATTATCATCGAATTTATTTCCTTTCTCATCTGAGCAATATCTCAGGCACCTTTTGAGTTAGGAAGCTGACTTTGGACACAACAATGACCAAGTGATTTGGCTATACCTGTATTTTTGATTTATTGATAAATCAATTAATCGATTAATTCTTTAATTATTCAATTAATGACTTGATTAATGAATTTTTTCAGTTAGATTCAAATGAAACAGTGGTGGTTTAGCTATCCTATTAGCTAATTGATTAATAATTTATTATTTTATGATTAATATTTATATATTTTCGTTATTAATCACTTATTTATTTTCTTTCTCATCTGGGCAATATCTCAGGCACCTTTTGAGCTAAGAAGCTGATATTTGGACATGCCCGTGAACAAGTGATGTGGTTATAAAGGATATTTTTGATTTATTGATTAATCAATTAATTGATTAATTATTTATTGATTAGTCAATTAATCAATTATTAAATTTTTTCGATTAATGGCTTATTCAATTTTCAAAAAGTTACAGCTCCAGATGAAACATTGGTGGTTGAGGTATGCTATTAGCCAATTGATTAAGAAATTATTTTCCTGATATTATTTATTGTTTTTAATTATGCATTTAATCAATCAATTATTGTACCTCTCCCTCCCAATACCGTCTCTATGTGGTGCATGGCGGTATCGCCGGGCACCGAAGGCACCAGGGCAATGTCGTGCTGGAGGATGTTATTTATTTATTTGGCATGGGGGCGGTGTACTTTGAATGTATCTGTACTTGTTTGAAAATTATTTACTGATGCATCTGCAGTACGTATTATATATATGTACGTACTAGCTTGGCTCGGCTCGCTGCGCTCGCCTCACCAAGCGTCGTTACTGAGGAACGGGCTTATTTTAGCTGCGGATAATGACTGTACCTGAGTTGCTGTATTGTCATGATTTACACCAATCACAATACAAACAATTATTTTGCACAAATGTATTTGTTGTGTTTGTGATATTACATTTTTATAGGCAATTTAGGCTGAAGATTTAGGTTGAATGTTTTTTTTTTCCAAGAAAGAACCCCTCAGCAGATACATAGGGGAGGGGTAGGTGCAGACTGGAAGTTTGGGACGATTCCACCTCACCACCAAGTAATTCAAAACACCTCACCACCAAATAATTCAAAACACCTCACCACCAAGTAATTTAAAACACCTCACAGCCATAAAACACGTAATAAAAATACCCCACCACCACGAAATTAAAAGCACCTCACCACCACGAAATTGAAAACACCTCACAGCCATAAAACACGTAATAAAACACCTCACAGCCATAAACCAGTTAATAAAAACACCTCAGCCACGAAATTAAAAACACCTCACCACCACGTAATTCAAAACACCTCATCACCAACTAATTCAAAACACCTCACCAGCACATAATTAAAAACACGTCACCACCACGTAATTATAAATACCTCACCACCACGTAATTCAAAACACCTCACCACCATGTGATTTAAAAACACCTCACCACCACGTCATTTAAAAACACCTCACCACCACGTCATTTAAAAACACCTCACCAACACATAATTCAAAATACCTCACCACCACGTGATTCAAAACCACCACAACGTTATAAAAACACTTCACAACCACGGAAACAAAAGTTTGAGGGAGTCGTTAAGTGACAACACAGACACTGCCCAGATGTGTAGATATATAGATAAATGACTGTACCCGAGTTGCCGTTTTGCCCAGATGTGTAGATATATAGATAAATGACTGTACCCGAGTTGCCGTTTTGTCATGGTTTAAACCAATCATAATTCAAACTATTATTTTGCACAAATGTATTTGTAATATGCGTGATATCACATTTTAGAAACAATTGAAGTTGAAAAAAAAAACATTTCCCCCCCCAAAAAAAAAAAAAAAAGGAATGTTTTTCAAAAAGAATACCCTTAGGACATACCGACGGGAGAGATATGTGCATACCAGAAGTTTGGTACGATTTCACAAAAGTTTGAGAAAGTAGTTCAGTGACAAGACAACACAGGACTGGACAGATGCTGCGCAGATATATATATATATATATATATATATATATATATATATATATATATATATATATAAATACTCAAAGGCAAAAGTTATTGTGACACACAAACAACAAACAGAATCAGTGTTAAACTTTTACTGCCGCGAATGAAATGTTA